>NW_007579220.1:97642-103160 GCF_000690725.1 Stegastes partitus
TAAAACAGCTCTGACCCGGTGTGATTTGACCGATGCTCAATCAGATAGAGATGTGGAGAGTTTGAAGGTCGGGTCAGTGCCTTAGACTCTTGGTCGTGTTCCTCGAGCTGCACTGATTGATGTTGCAGTGGAGGGTGAGCTTGGTCTAAGACGTGTGCGAGATGTCACCCTAGTGAGAATTAGGGTGTATAGAGGATGGATGGATGGATGGATGGATGGATGGATAGTTCGACATAATATCTTTTACTTTAGTTGGACATTGTATTAGTTTATATAATATCTGTAAAATTCCAGTACTTTTACTGCAGCGTGACGTCGTATTAATTCTACACAATATCTATAAATGACAGTACTTTTGCTATACCTGGATATTGTATTAGTGCTGCATAATATCTATTTAATTACAGTGCTCCAGATTTAGTGGGACATTGTATGAGTTTGACATAATATCTGTAAAATGACAGTACTTTTGCTATATCTGGATATTGTATTAGTTCCATATAATATCTATAAGTTACAGTACTTCTACCTTAGTTGGACATTGTTTTAGTTCTAGATAATATTCGCAAAATTACAAATGTAATGGTAGTTGGACATTTTATTAGTTCCGTATATATCTGTAAATTACAGTATTTTTACTGTGTGTCATTTGTTTTGTAGGTATTTAAACATAAAACAAAGTGCCAGACAGATCAAAAGTAAAGGAGCAAGAAGAACATCAATGCTCACAAATGTCATGACAATCCACCCAACAGTTTTGGTGTTAGCTTCACGGCAGCTCCAGAGCAGGTCAGACGTTAGGATTCAACCTCTGGGCACCATGAACGTCTCTAGAAAACAACCTGCTCAGTACTTGTAGAGATATTTCCGTCTGGACCAAAGTGATGAACGGACTGATTAACACGAGCAGCAAAATATTTACTCGTCTCGTGATAATGTGTCCAGAGATAGAAAACAAACTGGTTTCTACTTTACTGAGAGTCAATCAGCTCTACTGTAGATTTACCCGCGACTGACTCTTTCCCCTCCGTTGAACTCGAAGCACTCTGCTAATCAAAAGAAACTGTGCTGTAATTACTTACCACGCCGGTTGATTGGAGCCGTATTATCATGCAGCTGAGTAAAATAGGTTATTCTTTATTTTGTTTCCCGCTCTCTATCTCCCTGCCAGATTTTAGCAAGTCGGCTACCTTCCAAAAATTCGCGAGCAGTTCCAACGCGCTTCCTGAGTTGTGGCCAAGAGTTCCTCACTTTTGGCTAGTGGCGTGTGCTTACTTTTACTTTGCCTCTTTACTTTGTTGGTTTTACTCAGCAGCAGTAGCGGCAGCAAAGGTCACATGACTGGTTGGAGAGTATATCTCACACTGAGGGCGTTAATGAAATGCACTTACCTGCAAAGACAAAACACTGGGATGTCTTGGCTCATGTTGCACACATGGCCCCGGGGCTACAAGGCTTTGAATGATAAATGTACACGTCAGGAATGCATAATATCATCGTGATTTCAATAAAACTGCCCCGCTTTGGGATGAAACGAGCATTAATAATTAAGCTGGCTGTTCTTCAAGACAAATGCAAACAAAAAAAAAATTGCGCAAACTACAAAACTTCACTTTAACAAGCAGAAGAAAAAAAATTTAATTATCAGAATCTGGTTTTCTAGCTTTAACCTTTCTCTTCTGCAGGCAGGAAAACTGACAGTACAGCTGTGCATAAAGCAGCCAGCGTGGACGTGAATTAGATTTTGACATGAATAGAAAAGAATAGACCATTGAGAAGCATTGTGGGTGCAGGTGCAGGTTACGGACATAATCTGGAGGCGGGCCAGTCGGGGAGGAGGCGCAGGCAGCTGTCCTTACCTGCCTGCTCGACCCTCCAAGAAGCAGCTATAAATAGAAAAAGAGAAAAACCACGACACAACACAAGCGTGGCGGAGAGAAATGACCAAAACCATTACTCCTAAAAAAAAGGATTTACTTAGCAGTCACTTTTTTTAGCTGGGTTTCAGTGGAATTCATTATTTATAGAGAAAAATGTGCCCCGTTTGAAAAGGACCGAACTGAATAATCCACATGAATATATTTGTTTTTGTTTATTTCAGGCTGGTCTACGATCGCCCCGCCGATGCTGGCTTTCCTCTACTGCTTCGCTCAGGTTGGACTCGATCGGACGTCTCTCCCGCCGTGAGTCACCTTGACTTATCGGAGTGAGGATCCCGCCACCGGACAACCACCAACAACCTGCTGACTCCGGCGCCTCGGCCTCACCAGCCACAGTGTCTGTGGCGAAGCTGGCTCGCCGCCACAGAACCTGTCCAAACCCGGCTGAAGTGCAGCTGAGCAGCCACTTTGCACAAACTGCAGGACTGGACAAACTCTGAGCTACGACTTAGGAAGAAAGTTTCCTGTACTTTGTGCAACGTGCACACCAGCTGTAATGAAACGCTGTAAATTCAGGACGGGCACGTTTTCTACCCGGCAAGCTACTGTTGTTCTAAGAAACTGTAAAATAAATTGCGAACCCTGAATCTGTCTGGGTTATACGACTGCGATAAGGCATTGCTCAGTGGCGCGGTAAGCTGCAGAAATGTCATATTTACCGTCCTACTTTAGCTGCTGTGCATTCAGAGGGCTGAATGCAGCAGCAGGAACCTGATCAATGACAGTGATTCCCTGCAGATGTAAAGCAGAATGACTGGAAATAGAGATAAGAAGCTTTGGAGCAACAGCACACCAGCTTTTAATTCAAGACAGTTTCATGTTTATTCACTTTAATTCACTAAAAAAGTTAATTTTTGAGCAAATATGTAAAAAAAACTGTTTTTCGTGTGATGTGTTGTTGCGTTGTTAATCACAGTTTATCTTAAAAAACTTTTCAGTGCCACAACCAACTTTACTCACTTTCATTTCACACCTGTTCATGTGTAGAGTAGCTGCTTATTAAAGACTGTAAGTAGGTGTTTGCGGATTCCAGCCAATGCGAGGAGCACTGTGGGTGTACAGTCAGGTACAATAGAACGGCACAAATAAAGTAAAGTGTTTGTTGCGGGGTTTGGCAGGTGATAGCTGTGGTCGCTGCCAAGAACCGGGGCTGGTTTTTATGAAAACATAAAATATAAACCATGTGTTAATCACCACGTATTCAGCCGAATACACAGGGAGAGAATATCTGGCGCTACCAGGTAAAATATAAGAATTAACAGAATGCTCAAGAAGCCATAATCCTCACTGAAACACTCACGCATGAACCCAATTCTCCACATAGGTTAGAATCATATAATATAATGCTCCTGTCTAATGGCGTCCTGTGTGTTTCCTAAAACACTTCTCCATGATAACGATGGAAAGCTGTCATGAAGTGAAGGAAAGACGTGAAGGAGAATTTGGAAGGAAGCATTCCAGCACCTTTCCTCAGCCTGCTTTCATCATGGCTGCCACTTAGATCCTTTAATTAGAAACTTGAAGCAAAATGCAACCGGCACACTGGAGCCAAACTGAGGTCTAGAGAATAGTCGTTTCTGGTTGGAGGCAGGATCTTCCAAATACAGTTAGCAGCTCATCGCCAACATGTACAGCATCAGTTAGCTAACGAGTACTGTAAACATTCTACATCCTGCTGATATTGTGTATAAAATGCTTGAAAATAAAACAATTACCTCCTGAAATGAACTGGACATCGGAATTCTTTGAGCGTCTGGATACGAGAACACGAAGAACAAGCAAAAGTCACACTGAATTGAAAACTGATCAAAACAAGCTAACAAACAGCCGAAAAAGCTGCATCGTCGACTAAATTCTTCAGCGAGGAATGACCCTCCTGGCCTGATGTTCAATCAAACCAAATGCACCTCGTTTTGAAGCCTAATATCTACTTAATGATGGACTTATTTTCAAAATGTCCACCTGCTCACTCATCACAAGGAGCAAATTCAGCTAATGACACCATCAGAGCTCATAGAAGAAATGTACTGACTCAGTAATTCAAGACAGAAGTTTGTGAATAGAAGTCTATTAAAGTCAGCCATTTATACATTGACTTCAGTTTCAAGATCTGGTTGTTGCCACTTCATATAAACACAACGATCAGAAACAACCTTTGTCCTCATGTGGATGTTTCTTTGACANTTTTTTAGCATTTATCCATCAGTGTTAATCGTCTATTACTCTTTTATGATACCAATAACTGGTAAAAAAAATGGTGCATATCGGGTCAGATAATCGGCCAGGTTGGTTAATGGCCCACCCATACTGTGGAAATGATTAAATCCTTTACTGTGGCCAGAGCTGAATTAATAAGAGATAACGCCTGGAGCGGCTGCACTAAGTACAGACAGGGGACAAACCGGTTGGATCCTGTCACATCTAATTGATATGTACAGTTTAACGCGTACAACTTTAATGCGTATAGGAGTCTGTTCCTGATAACAATAGGGAAGTTCAGGCTGCTTCTTGGGCCTTTAGCCTTAAGAGACGGTCCGTGTTCTCAGAATAGCAACACAAGTCTGACGGCACACTGTGTAATCCTCCTGGTTTATGGTCACGCTGTTCATTAGTGCCAGGTGCTGCTGTGTTCTGTACAATGGAAATGTTCTTGTTGGTTCTCCTGCAATTTATCTATTTATTTGCTGATTTCCCAGGAGCAGAATTTCTCGGCGGTGATGAAAAGGCGCTGCATTGCCCTTCTCTCTGCCTTCTCCACCGCCATGCTCATCCTCTCTAATCTCGTGTTCCTCGGGGGCATACATGTTGGCAGAATCTTCTGGAAGCGCGTCTTCATTCAAGGTAAATTGCCTTCCACAGCACTCAACGGGAATTATGCGCGCCTTTATTTTTTGCAGGATTGTTTCCGCCGGTATTTGTACGTTTTCCAGCGCGGATCGTCAGTCATGCGGTCGTTTAATTTGACAGTTTAGTTGCGTTGTAGGACTTCACACATTCTCTCCTCCTGCAGCTCCTGAAGCAGCAGCTAAAGGGAGAAAAGCTCACATCTACGAGAACATATTATCATAAATGGAGGATAATTAATGAGTGGAAATGCTGCAGTATAGTAGGTGTGTATATTTAGCAGCGTTTTCAATTGATGGTGAGGCGATTTTATGCATCTGCACTGGCAAACGCTCCCGAATTGAGAGACATCTGCCTCATGCTTGTGCCAGTCCCTGTTTTCTCCCTGTGCCTTTATTTGGCTCATTTGGTACCTAAAGCAAGATGGCAGGACCTCCTGAAGCCTGTCTACTTATGATAAGCAGTCTGAGCTGCACTCGCCGCTGGGCTGGAAGCCCGATCAGTGCTGAGAGTTCACCAGTGATACATCATTACATCTACACGGTCTATTATTATAATCTATTTAGCTTATTAATTTGGAATTGAAGTATATTGGTTGCACATTTTTAAAGCAGCTTCAACCTTGTGAACCCCAAAACCAGCTGACAGGGTTGAGAAGCTTGTTGTCTTTTTAAAAGATCACCAAATTACAACATCAATTAGAAACTGTAAAAACAGAAAGAATTGTCAGATTT
>NW_007579220.1:104007-122146 GCF_000690725.1 Stegastes partitus
ACTCCTGTGGACACCTGGAAACATACTGCACACATTGATTCCATTTTTTGTGAGATAAATAAATTCAAATTTTCTTTTTATATATATTTCTGCCATTATAAATGTGTCACAATACACAGAGGACATTTATACGTTCTCTCTACTTCTAGCCATGGGTGTGCTGTCTCCATAGAGGTGCAGGACTTTCTACTGCAGTGAGAAATGAGCCCGCAGTGAGTTAAAAATGTGACAGAAGCAAAAAAAAAACCTCCAAGAAATGTTCTGCGGTTCAGAGGGTTATTACACTTCTTAGCCACTTCAGGGCAGCGCGAGAAGCTCTAAAGACAATACTGATATATTATTACACTGTGTCGCTGGTACAAGCGGGTTATGGCAGCACACAGCTCCTGTCATCTAACTCCGTCTTTGTTTCCTCCAACTCCTGAGGACAATATCTGACCCTGTGGCGCACAATGTGTTTATCAGAGCTGAAAACTGTTGCCTGCTGCTGGAAATGGGCTTGATAAGAGCCATGAAACAAAACACCAGAGCCGCGGGGCGTTAAACCAGAACCATGAGCTGGAAGATGCTGCAGTACAATGTGGAGCTTTGTCACTGAAAGCAGCCTTTTCGCAAATCTTTGGTCTCTTTAATATAAAAATGTTGATGCGCGGCTTTAGTTCTGACTAACATCTCTGTTATTGGTGTGAACAGTTGGCTGTGATCGGGGTTAAATGTAAAATCTGACCCGCGAGTCCGGCGGCGATGTAAAATCTCGATGACGCCAAAGGCAGCTCTGTGATGATTTTCTGGTTCGTTGCTCTCTGCAGAGGAAAACAACGACTCAGACGGGCGACGGGAGCGTCGAGCGTCTCTCACACTTTGCAAATCGGCTCTTTGTTTCCACCTGGTGCTCTGATGTGATCTAAAAAATCAGGTTTTAGCAGAATAAGTGTGAACGCAGCAGCTCCAGCGCTACAGAAGAACTTCAGACAAACATGTACAATCGTTGTTTTATCCTTTATCTCAATTTATCACCTCTGGTTATGTCACTCGGTCTGCAGACCTCCTAAACTCAAACCTAAGCAGCCTGACAAAGGTCACATTCCAGCCAGCACTTAATCTTTACTGTGACAGTAAACATTTATTGGAAGCACGGCAGGCTCACAGCAAATGATGCGTAACTCTGTGCTTCTTCTTCTAGCACTCCTGACCTCCTTCACACACACACACACACACACAATACTCCGGGCTCTGTGTAAATAAGTGAAGAGAAACCTAAAAATAACAACGAGGTGTTTGGAAATACAATTTCTGACGTGAATTATTCAAAGCACGAGTCTCCGGTTGCGCTTTATGGTGATTCATTCGGATTATTAAAGCACTAAAAATAAAGGATGACAGTTTTGAAATAGATCATTTAACAGATCATTTAATAATCTCGGCGCTTTCACTGATTGCTTGTGTTTTTGTGCTGTAAATTAAGATGTAATGGATCCACTAGAAAACGCCCGAGGCTGTTTCTTGTGTCTGCGCAGTAAACCACCGAGAGGGAGCTGTGGTTTCATTAACATGAAATCAATGTGTTTAAATCAGCCTGTCTGATTTTTAGTAGTGCCGGCAGTATCGTAATTTCTCCCTGACCCGTCTGGTGAAACGTATAAAATATATATATATATAAACTCCTAACCGCGCGGTGCGTCATTAGTTGTATACGTTGATCTAAGATGCACAAAGTGTTTCGTTGAGTTGCTCGTGCGCATGTTGTGTTTACATGGTGTCAGGTAGAGGTGAAGGTGAGAACAGTTAATCACCTGTATGATGCTAATTATCCCATTTGTTGTTCACACCAGCAGCGTTACCAGAGGAACACGTTGGTGTGTTTCTACTTGTAGACGTGCTTTGGCCTCGTAATGATTCATTTAAAACTGTCATCGACATGTACTGCACTGGTTCACTGAAAACTCCTCTACACTGGTTATTTATAGTCACGTATTCTGACAGAACTGACTTAAAACGTGTAGCCTATATTTGTATGCACTTAAAACACGAACTTCACTGTTGGAAATTTTCCATATTTTTCATACTTTGTTTAAATTGTAGGTCTGTCTTCTTAAGGTTTCTGTGATTCTAAATTGTCCGTAGGTGTGAATGTGAGTGTGCTTGGTTGTCTGTCTCTAAGTGTAGCCCTGTGATAGACTGGTGACCTGTTCAGGTGAACCTGCCTTCACCCTGAGTCAGCTGGGATAGACTCCAGCCCCCCGCGACCCCAGTGAGTGAGGATTAAGCGCTGTATAGATAACAGATGGATGGATCCTTGTTGTGCCACTAAAACAGCTCTGACCCGGTGTGATTTGACCGATGCTCAATCAGATAGAGATGTGGAGAGTTTGAAGGTCGGGTCAGTGCCTTAGACTCTTGGTCGTGTTCCTCGAGCTGCACTGATGTTGCAGTGGAGGGTGAGCTTGGTCTAAGACGTGTGCGAGATGTCACCCTAGTGAGAATTAGGGTGTATAGAGGATGGATGGATGGATGGATGGATGGATGGATAGTTCGACATAATATCTTTTACTTTAGTTGGACATTGTATTAGTTTATATAATATCTGTAAAATTCCAGTACTTTTACTGCAGCGTGACGTCGTATTAATTCTACACAATATCTATAAATGACAGTACTTTTGCTATACCTGGATATTGTATTAGTGCTGCATAATATCTATTTAATTACAGTGCTCCAGATTTAGTGGGACATTGTATGAGTTTGACATAATATCTGTAAAATGACAGTACTTTTGCTATATCTGGATATTGTATTAGTTCCATATAATATCTATAAGTTACAGTACTTCTACCTTAGTTGGACATTGTTTTAGTTCTAGATAATATTCGCAAAATTACAAATGTAATGGTAGTTGGACATTTTATTAGTTCCGTATATATCTGTAAATTACAGTATTTTTACTGTGTGTCATTTGTTTTGTAGGTATTTAAACATAAAACAAAGTGCCAGACAGATCAAAAGTAAAGGAGCAAGAAGAACATCAATGCTCACAAATGTCATGACAATCCACCCAACAGTTTTGGTGTTAGCTTCACGGCAGCTCCAGAGCAGGTCAGACGTTAGGATTCAACCTCTGGGCACCATGAACGTCTCTAGAAAACAACCTGCTCAGTACTTGTAGAGATATTTCCATCTGGACCAAAGTGATGGACGGACTGATCAACACGAGCAGCAAAATATTTACTCGTCTCGTGATAATGTGTCCAGAGATAGAAAACAAACTGGTTTCTACTTTACCGAGAGTCAATCAGCTCTACTATAGATTTACCCGCGACTGACTCTTTCCCCTCCGTTGAACTCGAAGCACTCTGCTAATCAAAAGAAACTGTGCTGTAATTACTTACCACGCCGGTTGATTGGAGCCGTATTATCATGCAGCTGAGTAAAATAGGTTATTCTTTATTTTGTTTCCCGCTCTCTATCTCCCTGCCAGATTTTAGCAAGTCGGCTACCTTCCAAAAATTCGCGAGCAGTTCCAACGCGCTTCCTGAGTTGTGGCCAAGAGTTCCTCACTTTTGGCTAGTGGCGTGTGCTTACTTTTACTTTGCCTCTTTACTTTGTTGGTTTTACTCAGCAGCAGTAGCGGCAGCAAAGGTCACATGACTGGTTGGAGAGTATATCTCACACTGAGGGCGTTAATGAAATGCACTTACCTGCAAAGACAAAACACTGGGATGTCTTGGCTCATGTTGCACACATGGCCCCGGGGCTACAAGGCTTTGAATGATAAATGTACACGTCAGGAATGCATAATATCATCGTGATTTCAATAAAACTGCCNTAACTAGTAGGGCTGGTCCCAATAGCACTTTCTGGTCTCTGGATATTCTGACTCAATTAATTTTGAACATCCGAATATTTGACACGTCGGGGGACACTTCCACCCCGTCGGAGTGCTCTGACGGGGTGGAAGTGTCCAGAACACACAGGCAATACTTGGCCGCTGATGCCAGTTTAGTTAGTATCACACTTCTGTTTCCACCATCGGTGGCGGGGGAGGAGTGACAGATACGCTCCACCGTTACCATCCATGTTTACGTCTATGAACACTGAGCACGCTCGCTGCGTGTGATGTCATCGTGTCCTCTTCTGCGCATGCGGGACACTTTTGGGTCGTATGAAGTTCACACAGCAGATCACATACGAGTTGTATTTAATTGGAAATGTGAACGAACTCACAAAGAAATCGTATTTCACAAAAAAATCTGAATTGAGCATCAAGTCCTGCAGTGTGAACGTAGCCAATCTGTGGGATTGTTCAGTCAGATAATACGCCGTTATCCTGATTGGTGACATTAAATGTCATGTCGGAGTCAGAATCCAAGGCTGTCGCTATGTTAAGGCTGTTTTTCCTAAAAACCTGTGGGATAGCAGGTTTAGGATTGTTAAGGGTCAGTTTACCGAGTCACGACTGTACTTTAAAAATTAAAATCTTGATGTCAAAATTCAGGAAAAACACAAACTGTAACACAAAACTTGGTTGAAATGCCTCTTTGTTTATGTTGTACATGTATTAATTAATAGAGAACTTTTTTAGCATTTATCCATCAGTGTTAATCGTCTATTACTCTTTTATGATACCAATAACTGGTNACATTGACTTCAGTTTCAAGATCTGGTTGTTGCCACTTCATATAAACACAACGATCAGAAACAACCTTTGTCCTCATGTGGATGTTTCTTTGACAGCTAGCACCCTTCTAAGACCAAGCTCACCCTCCACTGCAACATCAATCAGTGCAGCTCGAGGAACACGACCAAGAGTCTAAGGCACTGACCCGACCTTCAAACTCTCCACATCTCCACCCGATTGAGCATCGGTCCAATCACACCGGGTCAGAGCTGTTTTAATGGCACAATGAGGACCCATCCATCCATCATCTATACACCGCTTAATCCTCACTAGGGTCATGGGGGGCTGGAGTCTATCCCAGCTGATTCAGGGTGAAGGCAGGTTCACCTGGACAGGTAACCAGTCTATCACAGGGCTACACTTAGAGACAGAGAATATCTGAATAATTTAATCTAAAATGGAAGGACATGTTTTTTATTTACTAGCGTCTCATTTCATCGAGAGGATTCTGTGCGCATAAAAAATAATGTGTAAAGTGTAACTTTCCATAATATATTCTATAAAAACGGGGAGATTGTGTAGAAATTTAAAGCAGCATCATTCAGTACCTAAAAAACAGTAAAAATATCTGGGTACCCCTGTGAAAAAGTAAGATTCATACCTTAAGGGGACAGTGACATAAAAAGTGGTGTCATCAGCATATTATAGGTAACTGATCTCGATCAGGGCCACACTTAGAGACAGAGAATATCTGAATAATTTAATCTAGAATGGAAGGACATGTTTTTTATTTACTCGTGTCTAATTTCATCGAGAGGATTCTGTACGCATAAAAAATAACAGTGTGAAAAGTGTAACTGATTATTTCCATAATATTTTATATAAAAACAGGTAGATTGTGTAGAAATTTAAAGCAGCATCATTCAGTACCTAAAAAAAAAAGTAAAAGGTAAAAACATCTGGCTACCCCTGTGAAAAAGTAAAACTCGTACCTTAAGGGGACAGTGACATAAAAAGTGGTGTCATCGGCATATTATAGGTAACTAATCTCGATCAGGGCCACACTTAGAGACAGACAACCAAGCGCACTCACATTCACACCTACGGACAATTCAGAATCACCAATTAACCTCAACATGTTTCTGGACTGTGGGAGGAAGCTGGAGAACCCAGAGAGAACTCACGCTGCACGGGGAGAACATGGAGACTCCACGCAGAAAGATCCCAGCCGTCCTAATTGGGACAAAAACCGGGCATCTTCTAGCTGCGAAGCGACGGTGCTAACCACTGATCCACCTTGCAGCCCTACAACGAGGATCTACACAATGCTCATCAGGTGGTTTTAATGTTGTGGCCGATCGACGTGGACGTTTGACTCAACTTCCTCCATTTCTTAAAGGTTTTAATCTTCTCCCCCTTAAACTTAGAAACTCTTTCAGCTTACTGTATAATCCTATAAAACTCCTCAGGAAATACTGAAAACAGCCTCATTTTGTGTCCAGAGATTGTTTTGAATGAGGATTTTAAAGGCTTATCACCAACACATCACTTGAAAAGACCAAAACTAAATCTGTCTCAATACTTTCTCTCAGTCTGCCCTATGTTTGCTCTCTCTCTGAGACTAAATGTTTTTAAAAAATGGGTCAAAAATACAGTTTTATTTATTAAAAAACACTTTATAGCAAACAGAACTCTAACCGGAGTGAACTGTTTATTCTTTTAACTATTTTATGTCGTGGATTAGTACGTATGTGCAGCAATCAGATGAAGTTACAGGACGTGAAATCAACAAACGCTGACGTTTTTAATATTTTTTGACAAATATCACTCAGCTGAATGTATCGTCTCAGTTTGTTGCTTCTGGTGTTTTCATTTGATTTGCTGACAGGAAGAAAAATAAAGAATATCAGCAGACCCATCATTACGAGAGACTGAAGACTGGAAACATCAAAGACTTCATTCAGTCTCAGTGAATTCTTTACATGACAACTGCTCGATTAAGCGATTAGTCATTGGACAGAAAATTAATTTGCAGTTCCTTTGATAACAGATTAATCACTTAAGTCTGGTTTCAGCTTGTTTGGACAATATTGTAATTGACATTTCTATAGGATTATAACTTGTTTGTTGGACATACAGATGATGGATCAACCAGGAAAACAAACCAAAGATTAAATAGTAATGAAAGTTAAAGCCTCAATTAAGTCGCTTCTGTGAATTCGGAGAGTTTTTAACTTTAAAAAAAACTCTGACCAATGAGCCACAGTTTGCTGTAATAAGTTACTGTATGAACTCTACGTTTCAGGGAAGTTTGTTTGGTAGAAAACCGCCTCAATAAGCTCGTCTCTTTGCCTTTTTGTGCCTTTTGAGCAAAGTATGACGCCGCAAAAACAATCTGATCCTCTTACTGTTCACGGCGCACAATAAGGAAAGAACACAGCTTCTGGGTTTGGCTTTAAGAAGATTAGTCGACGAATTAGTGAAGTCTGAAGTGCCACAGCCGAAGTTCATCATTAACTTTAAACTCTCACTTCACCTCTTCGTCCTCTTTGTTTTAATTCTCATTATTAGTGCCACAACAAGTTGAGTTTTCTCACCTGCGCAGGTTGTAATTAGGTGAACAAACGGTTCAAACACAAGCGTCGGTAACTAAAACAAGTGCTGCTAAATCTGTTGTTCTTCCATTAGCTGATTTCTGTCCTTGGGATTATCACATCTGCGGCACTAAGTAGGATCATTGTGAGTGTGGTGGTGGTGGTGGTGGTGGTGGTGGGGGGTCAGCGAGGAATCCTCTTAAATGAGCACAAAACTGTGAGGTTTATCTGACATAAGAAGATCAGCGGGAGAATACACCTGCTGAGCTACACCTTCTTAGAGCCCAGTCCTACCCGCCGGCGGAGGAGCTGGAAAAAACACGCCGAGAGTGATGGCATATATATATATATATATATATACGGCCGGCTCCCCCACAGAGACCAGACAGGGCGCGGTATGTATAAAATATTTATTATGAAGAGCACAGTATGTCACAGTTCATAACAAAGAGTTCCCATTGTGCTTGGAATAGTTACATATCTCATCACATGACGTGTGAACATAGAGGCATGTGCATATTACAGGAACCATACACCAAAGTTTGCTCTTTCTTACGAATCTAAACATTGCAGTATAACTTGTGCATATATATTTATTTATATTTATATTTATTTATATATATAGAACTGTGTGTAGGGTTTTATAACTAGGCAGCTTTTCTAGAGCTGACCACAAAAATAGATCAGTCGCTTCAAAGGAGCAACAGCAGTTTTGGATATTTAACTTTTCTCTCTGCAGGCCTGGAAGAGGGAGTACGGGGCGATTTTTTTTTTTTTTTTACGAAGGCACAGTGTTGCATGCTTCTCAGTAGCAATCCAAGGTTTAATAACAACAAGAGGGTTAATGTGGTGGAGTGGTTCTGCAGGACTCAGAAAAAAGAAAAAGAAAAAGGTCGCTTTCACTTGGTGGCTTAAGGTTTTTTATATTTTCGTCGCTGTTTGGACCTTAGTTTATAAATGTTACAGCACATATTGCTTTCAAGAACTTTTGAGTGCATCCCCCCTTTTAGTACCGAGTATTTATAACCTCCACACTGAGTGGAAGTAACCCTCCACATGCTGTCTGTTTGTTTCATCCCAGTACAAAATCTGATTTTCTAGCTGGAACAGGCGTCCTCTTATTTACTGATATCATGAAAATAATCTGATCCCCTCCTGGGGTAAAATGTAAAGAAAAAGGAAATTTACAGTAGAAATAGAACCAACACAAAAGACCCAAAGTTACTGTAGTTGTAGGTTTAGTCATTCAAAATAAAAGTTTGTACAAATACTACCAGTTCTGTCATTCATCTCTGTCATCGGTGAAGTGAAACAGCACATTTATCCAGCGGGACTCAATGAAAACGTCCCACCAAAGTAAAACAATTTACAATAAAACTGTTAAAGAAAATAAATACTTTCCATTGTGAGATCAGTGCAGATAAATCACACAAAACGACAGTCGGCACCTCGTTACTGTCAGCTTTGTTGTTGGCGTCGTTATGAAAAGTCAATGCAGATGTTTTGTTTTCATTTAATCATAGATTCTTCCTCGTTATTTGAGACTAAAGTTCACAAGTCGGCAGCTTCAACTGGCTTCCTACGCGTTATCCTCGAAGAAACAACTAACTTACAGGCTCAACAAATCCCTAATAGATTAATTTAACACGCTCTCTTTCTGCAAGTTAGATCAGATTATCGATGCCACGCTGTCATTGGAAGTTGGTGGTGGAAGTCCATTAGCTTAGCCTAGCTTAGCATAGGACCATGCTAGCCTGGTAGCATGTCTGGGTTGGCATTTCTGCATTAGCGGGCCCTAAAGTGTTGAAGTCTGAAGGCTCCTGTAACGTTGAACCAATTTAGTGGGAAAAAAAAGTCTCCCAACGTCTTTACAAGTTGACAAGGGAGAAAATCAAATTAAACCAAATTAAAGAATTACAGCTGTGTCAGGAAAAATGATTTTGAGAGTCACCTGGCTGGTGGCTGCAGACATCTGAGCAGGATTTTTAGCAAGTAGCCAAATGCCTTCATGCTGTTAAATGGCAATGAGAGGATGAGAGAAGTTTGCAGTCAGATAATCTCGAACACTCAAATACACCTGCTGGCACAAAACTGCCTTTTAGCATGATTGAAACAAGCAATACTGTATTTAAAGTGACAGCTAATGAGATTTAGAGGAGCTGGTTGGATATTTCGGAGCTAACTCTGTCTCTGGTTTGGGTATGTTGTGTTTTTACATATGTTTAGTTGGGTTTTTTTGGCCACCATTTAGCTCATAATGCACTCTGCACATCGTTAGAACACTGAACAACATCACAGTCCTTTTTCTTGTGCAGCAAAGAAGCTTCTCTTTCAGTTCCTATGTGCGACCGACTCTGGCCTGGTTGTCTCTGGATCTGCATGAAGCTGAGCTCAGATCTGTGTGGCTCAGCAGGAAACCCACTGATTGTGTGAACAGCTCATAACTGTAGAGGGGAGAAAAAAAAAAAGCCTACTTCCTCAAAAACGTCAGCCTTGAAATTGTGCTAAAATCTCGAAGCCAACCCATAAACCCGGTTGAGCGTATGTAACATCCAGCGAAGCCTCAAACCCACGCGAATGCTGCGTTTTTTCAATTTAAGGGAAGTTTTTTTTTTATGTCCATACATCATTAATGTATACGGGGATGCTACCACATTTGGATTCGTCCTGTGGGTGCCGGGAGAGAATTTGCTCAGAGGACCGTGCCGGATTAAAAATACATGTTAACGCACTTCTTGTTTTCATACGTTTAAATGTGAAAACTGCATTTACGGAGATTAAAAAGTAATCGCTTATAAAAAAAACTGCTACGATTCACAATCTGAATAAGAGAGAGACGCTGCAGGCTCATGAGCTGAAATATCAATTATACGAGGCTGCGTGCTGAACTTTCAAAACACTTGAAGATTGATTTCGTCGCTTAGATAAAGGCCGCCTGCCATTACATAATTTTAGATCCTCTCCTTCAGCAGAGCGACTGAATTCTTTGGCGATGCTGCCTGACCTCTTTTTCCCTCCCTTTGATTTGTGAACTCTTTACTCTTGAGCAGCGGCTTAATGAATTATCTGTGATCGGGAGGACATAGCCAGGCGATTTTTGGAGATTTTTTTCCCCCGTCCTGTTCCCGAGATCAAAATGCTTTGTGAGAGCGGACCCATAAAGACCCGCAAACACCGACTGGGAAACCAAATGAGCTCTCACTTGTGTGATGACATGCCCATTTATTTTTAGCAAGCTGAATTTTTGATGGAAACGGAGGCTACAGAAAGTGTTGGAGTAAAAACCTCAGCAAAGTCTTTCTTTTTTTTCTTCTTCCCCCCTTTCAGCTGTGTCCGTCTCAGCTTGTCTTTTGTCTTGATAAGAGAGGAGGCATGCGGGGAACATAAATTATCCATATGAATAATAAATAATAGAGAGTAATGGTTATTTTTTTTGTCATGTGAGAGAATACTTTCACTGATAGGTGCAGTAAAGCGGCTGCTGCTGCCGGAGTGAAAAACCGCTTTTCAGTTCTCGCCCACAATTGTTTGTTTTGGAAACACATCTCAGTGATATAATAAACTTTATTCTCCTGATTGCAATCAATTTATTCTGGACTTCATTACCTGTAATCTGCAAAAATGAGCCATGTGCACTACTTTCTTTCATTGTTGACGTTTCAGCACAAACTTTAGCAGCTAAATGCGCCTTTTTAAAATTATTATTATTGCTTAATACATGAACTCATGGCTCTGCTTTACTTCATGTTTAATGCATATTTTTTTCTCTGGACCTGTAATTAATGCAGCTTCACCACCAAATCGCTCTGAAACACATCTTCCTTCACGCTGCTGTGTCATTCTGGTGTGTGTGATACAATCATAGCTTGTTTTGGTCGACAACATAATTTGAAGTGTAAATGTGATGATGAATTATCAGAATTAAAAATGTCTAATTTCAGTATGTTTTTAGGGCAAACTGTTGGTGTGAAAACCAGTCAGAACTAGAACATTAATAATAACAAGAAATAAACTAATTCTGTTTTTGAGGAAACCGAAATTCTGTAAAAAACAAGAGAAAGTCTTAAAATTTAAAATGATTTTTAATTGAAATACTGATTGCTGGTGTTTAAATCATTCTTAAACAAAGAAGCTAACATTTCGCGAGCTAACAACGATACAAATACTTTTACGTTCGACCTCTTTCTGCAGCGCCCCCTAGTGTGAGCTGCTGGCGCCTACAGTTTGTTTACATGTGAAACATCAATAACACAAACTAAAGGTCTGTATTATTGAAATGCAGGACTTAAAATTATTATCCCCTTCCGAACCTTTAACAATATGTTTTTATGTGCAGATTTTACTAAATTAGAGGCAATCAATTTTAAAAAAGTATTTCAACAGCAAAAAACAGTGACACTTTTAGGTTCACTTTAAAATAAACAATGTGAGCTCAACTTTATTTTATTTCAAAATACATTTTAGATTTGTTGTTCTATATGTTCATAGAGATGGAGATCTTCTGTCACCTCAGTGCTGTGATATTTAAATAAGAACATTACAAAACAATACATTTAAAAAGTACGTAAGTAAATGTAAATATGCAGATATCAGTGGGATTCAGGCTCATGCCAACAGAAAGAGGCTAATTATGTGCAATTAATGTCTTACACAATTACATGTAAATGTCTGCAACTTACTTTTTCAGAATGTTTGTTTCCACTTTTTTCTCTCAGTCGTGACTCGGATCACATAAAAGTCAAAATAATTTTCAATATTTTATTCATCTACTGACGTCTTTGTCGCCCAGTTCAAAGGTGCGTTTATGGGATTGTTTAAGTTTGTTAAAGCAACAACCAAGTTAATTTGGCCTCCAAATACTGGTTTAAGTTAAAGCCATGAGCTCTGAGGATTGTCATGTGAATTTGAAATAAGCTTTCGTGTCACAAAAGCTAAAAAAAAAAAAGAACAAAAGAAAATGTGAAGACGGTTTACTTCCATTAACGTGTAGGAACACAAATAAGCCAGGCTGCGTGTGGTCGAATTAGAGCTGTTGTTTTTCAAACCGCAAAAAAATCTTTAAGAAGAAGCAACACTGGACAAGTACAAAAGAAAAACTTGTGTTCATCTTGTAATTATTCCTTCATGTCAGTTTGTGTTTCGTGCATTCAGCATGTGAAGACAAAGAATTCATGATTCTAACTTATTCATCGCCGACTGAGCGTATTTACTGTCACCTCGAGTGAAAAGTTTCCCAAATTTCACCATTCCCATCAACCTATTGCCATGTGATGCTTCAAAATGTTCATTAAAACAAAGTCTGTGTCTGCCGTGGTGTCGTGTGAATGTGGAAACAGACGTGTTGCAGAATCATGCAGAATTTAAAATGTAAAAATGTACATCGGGGGGCCAATAAAGGCAAAAACCGTCACGAGAAAAAGCTCCCAGTGATCTCAGTCCACTTTGTAACAGCCTGTTTTAGGACTTATTATGCAAAGGGCATTCCTTACTATGTTTTCAAAGAAAGTAAGGGGGCATGATCAATACCGTCTGCATTACCGAATCACTGAAGCTAAGACTGCACGGCCCTCATACGCTATATGTGTGTGTGGCTGCAGTGTTCACATGTGAGAATAACAAATAGTAGATATCAGGAAAGATGGATAACCTGCTCGCTAGTTAGCATTTCATTCCATTTTTCATCAAGCACATCTATCCGTGGTTTATGGAAATTAGAAGCTCTGCTCAAACATGTTTTGGAAAATCAGATTGCCTGGGCAGAGCTATCTGTTGTATAATTCATAATGATCCTGGCAGCTGATATAATAAGAGAACTGTTTGAGGAAATTACTCTGAGATAGTTTCAACATCTGCAAAGACCGTCCCCTCCTTCACTGTCACCGTGAAATAATGCAAACGACTCGCCGCGCGGCCCCCGATTAATCAAATGTGCGCCGTCTGCAAATTCCGAGGCGCACGTCTACTTTATGTGACATGCAGAAGAATCTCATACAAACGATTCAATGACAAACCGGCGGGTCATGCTGCTTCCACTGGAGCCCCCCAACACAGATGCATCTACTGTGAGACTCTCGGAATCCGATTTTGGATAAAATCAAACCGCTTTTTCCATCGTAGCGCAGTGGAAAAAATAAATCAAACGTATGTACAAACATCGCTGTCAGTTCATGCGCAACCTCCCGAGTGCTCAGCGCTACGACACCAGAATCTGGGCTACGACCTCGACTCGCCAAACACCACGTCTCCTTTGTTAATCTGCACCGCCGTGGCGAAGGCCGGCGCTTCCTACGGACCACACTGACGCCTAATCTAAATGATGCGCCCAGTGCGGCCTCAGCTATGCCAGTGATCCAGACGCTCCTGGATTCTAGCCGAGGTCACCATTCGCCTCACGATCCGTCCGTCCTTCAAGAGAAGATGTCCTCTTTGTCCACTTCCGGTGAAGCAGGTCTAGAAATGTCAAAGAGAGGCTGCGGGGAGCCGACGCTCGACTTCCTGGCTTTGAGGAGTTGAAGCGCTTCGGTGAGCTGCGCCTCCAGGCCGGACATGCGATTGTTCAGGTTCTTGAGGTCGTCCTTCAGCTCCAGCTTGAGCTCCTGCAGCGAGGCCTGCAGCGTCTGCTCGGGGATGGGGTAGAAGACGTGCCTGGTCTCTGGCGGCTGGGCCGGACTGCGGTCCTGAGGCGTCAGCCGGAAGTCGCCCACTTTGTCCAGACGCAGGTCACTTTTGGTGATGCCGCTGTCGCACGAGTCCGTCTTCTTTAGAGACATCTGCGATTCGTGCACCTTGGTCCGTTCGGGTAAAGTCTCCATGGATTCGGCTTTGGACACTTTGTTCCAGTTGTCGGCTTTGGCCATGGACTCCTTGAAGCGGCCCCAGCCTTTCACTTTGGCCGGTTCAGCAGCTCGGCCTCCCACCAGAGAGATGGGCGACGGCACCTGCAGCTTGGCCTTGTCCGAGGGGCTGCAGTTCGGAGGCGTTGAAGACGAAGGCGTCGAAGAAGAGGGCGTCGCTGGGCTTTCTGTTACCGTGACGATGCTGGTGGTTGTGATGGCCGCTTTAGCCAGCGGGACGTCCACGTAGACGGGGCCCTTCTCGATGTCCTGCTCGTCCAGTTCTGGTTTGGCCAGACGGGCCTCCTTCTGCTGTCGGAAGCGCTGGAAGAGTTTACGAACCGGGTGATCTGGCGGCAGGTTCAGAGGGGCTTCGTTTTTACGCCTCTGTCGCTCCTCTTCCTCCCGTTTGACATCGCTGATCTTTCGGAAGACGATCTGCAAGAGAATTTAAAGTCCTTGTGACTAAAACACCACAATGATGAGCATCAGAGTGATCAAAAACATGAGCACACGAGCAAGAGGAGTCTCCGAGGTGAACAAATTATCACATAAAACCAGATCCAGCTCAGTTTCAGTGTCTGTCTTACTGGTTGTACACTTTGTGTTCTTTGTAAATGTCACTGAAAGATGCTATTCCCACGACACAGAGGGTAAAGTTCACATCCAGCCTCTGGCTTCACAAGGTGAAGACACACTGATAGCTTCCCGCCCAGCTGCTGCTGCTGCTAACGGAGAGCCGTGTTCACATCGTCTTGTATCTTAAAGCTTTAACAGATTTCTCTCTTTGTGCTGCAATGTGATCAATCAGTCCAAACTTTATTTATCAATCAAATATACACGAGCAATTACTTTACAAGCTACTGAAAAAAAAGGATGTTAAAATAGATTCAGAGACTAATGCACACCACAGCAACTAAACTAAAGATGGATGGATAAGATAAAAATGAATTAATAAAAGATAATACAAGCAAGAGAAATAATACTAGAAATAATACACATCACATACATCGATTATATTAGAACAAAAATGCTCAATAAAATAAATAACAATGAGAAAAAAGTAAAAACAGAACAGATCTACTTGATTTTTTTTAAATATCAGTATTTTCGTCTCCTCTCACATCATCTGGGAGGCTGTTCATACAGTTTGGAGAGTAAAATCATCTCCCAGTGTTTTCGTTCTGCTTTGTGAAACAGCTAAAAGAAAACAACTGGAGGCTCTGAGGTACTGGTTCACAAACCACAAGTATGTCTGAGCTGTAGCCTGGTGCAAGGCCATGTAGTGGCGTATCGACCAATAGAAGAATTTAAAAGTCAAATCTAACAGATAACCAGTTTTAAGACTTTAAAATCAGGCAACTGCAGGATTTTAAGTAAATGTTCTGCTCTGCTAGTTTCACCGTCAGTTTCTTTGTTGAAAAGCCGATTACAGTGAGAGCAGTTACATTTAAAATCTATATGATGGATTTCCACATGTTGAGCTGCTACTTTTATTGTGAAAGTTTAATAATAAAGTCGCTGGAGAGGCACGACTTTACCTTAAAACCTTATTTAAACTGTTAGATGCTAATGAAGTCTTTTTTTTAAAGTATGAAAATCGTTCTTGATCTTAGAAATATTCCGACAAAACGTTCGTAACTCAGGGTCCACTCCTGTGTGATGCTCCTCTATGAAGTCCACCCCATGGGTTGTTTACTGCTGCATAATGAGGAGACTCTAATATTTGCACAACCAAACGATGCACCGTACAAATTCCAAACTGTCGCGTTTCATTCTCCGAGTTTTTTATCATCTGCAATTTCCTCGATGCCGAGCGTGACGACGAAACTCAATAAGCTCGAAGTGATTCATCACTTTGGAGAAGCGAAAACAGAATCAGTTTTTCCTTCTCACGGCTCTCGCCACGTTGGACCACTTGAATTCATATCGTCTGCCGGAATACCTCAAGTCAAAAACGCAATCTCTGCGGCTCCATTTGAAGCCGGCGTTCGGCTCCTCGCTCAGTCCATCCCTGGATTTCCCTGCTGTATGTGCCGAGGAAGTATGGGACCCTGGCGAATACCAGCTTTAATGCAGCGGATGAGATTGCCTCTTCATATGCAGCCATTTCAATCTCGCCTGCACTCTCCTGGGCAGCCTAACCTTATTATGAATGAGGTAATGATTGGTAGCTACACTTGTGTTGTTGATCACAGCTGTTCGTCTCTGAATGAAGGACGGCAGAGTGGCTTTAATATATGGCTGCTGCTTAATGGAGCTTTTGTATTAGATGCAGTGTTGTGTTGTTTAGTCGTGTATAGGCCCTGACTGACTGCACAGGTATGTGTTGTCTTTTAAAATGCTGCAGTCGAGCAAAGACATATTTTCTAAAGGATTTTTATGTGTGTGATGAAAAAGGGGGATAGCTAAAGGAACAGTTCACCTTCTTGCCAAGAGTTCAATCAGAACATTTCTCTCATATCTCTGATTGATGCAAAGCTACAACCAGGACAGAGGTAGTTTATCTGGAACCCTAACCCACTCAGATCCTCTCTCCTGGTGTTTTATCTACAGTAACTTTAGTATATTTAATGAATCCGTGCAAAGTTTTACCTTCATACTATCAATATGTTCACAGTTACAGGCCCTTAAAGCACACAGAGGTGGAAATTTCTCACTTTTTAAAACATTTTTTGACAAAAAACACATTTTTCGTCAAAAAACCTGGAAACTAAAGTGAATCAGAGCACAAACATTGATAAAAATGTGTACAGAAGTGGTTACGTAGCCTAGGTTTTGAGTAACAGCTACAGGCGTCTACATGTTTTGTGAAAAATTCTCCAACTTCTGCATATTTTCAGTCTGTATGCTAAGCTAAGCTAACTGTAGCTTCATATTTAACCAATAGACACACGATTGGTTATAAATAGCCTTGTGTAAATCTCAATATTTCCCAAAAAAACACTTCCTTTTAACATCCCCAGGTGCAATGTACACTGCGTTTGCCAACACTTATTACAACGTGAGCTCTTGGAGATTCAAACTCCTGCTCATGTGATCATGTTTTAAGATGCAGATGTAGAAAAAGTTGATGCATTTTATGCTCTAAGAAGCAGCTCATGTGAAAGGAGCCCTGAATATTGCTTACGAATTTGTCGAAATCCAATCTTTAATTCATATATATATATATATATGTATGAATTGGTTTAGTTCTTTTACAGCAAAATCTATCGTGTTTAAATGATTCAAACCTCACGTCTTGGAGGAACGTTTTTATAAAATATTCACTGCTTAAGACTTCTGTTCAGAGAAATAATAAAACGAACCTTAATACCGCAGGCCGTTGCAGGTTTAAGCATAAGTAATGGACAGCTGCTCTTTTTTTTTCTGCAGATTCTGTGACATGTTCCAGACGTTGTTCTCTCAGTATTTGCACAGCTTTGTTTCGTCCTGCTTCATGTTTACTGAATTCAGAATCTCCTTTCTCCAAACCATGAATTCCTCGCCGCTAGCTAAGACTCAGCACGTGTCGGTGATTGCGATTAACAGACAGCGATTGGTTGTTCTCTGGTCGAGCTTCTCTTCCTTTGATTTAAACATTCAAGTTAAAGCAGCCGCGGGTCGTTAAAGATGTGCCGACCGCCCGCGCAGGCGAATTTATCAAGCGTATTGACATAAGTAAATCTGGCTTGGTTAGAAAGTCTTGATGTCAATTAATCTGCTTAGATAATTAATTGCCTTGGCCCGCTGCGGTCCGAGGAGACACCGGTCGGCTCTCAGCAGATTCACGAGGCCCCTCCTCGGTCAGTGTTTGCTGTGAGCAAATCATTGAAGCTTGCTCTGCTTCCAAAGACTAAAAGGAGGATTAGTTACACTCCGTACAGCAAACCAGGAGGTAGCTGCATGCAAAATACACAACGGTGGTCCATCGAGCTTCAAGCAATGCAACCCACAGTAAAAGTTAAAGGTTATAATGTTCAGCTATTGCTTTAGAAACACGTTGCTTCAGCTGTTAAACTGAAATAATACTGAGACTTTTAGAAGATTCTGTCTGCAGGCGTGTTAAATAAACTGCCAGTTACCACGATTTCATAGAACATTTCTCTAAAATGCTC
>NW_007579220.1:122356-180136 GCF_000690725.1 Stegastes partitus
GCTCGGACGTTGGCGCAGGCCTGAGCCAACGTCACCTCCTTCCAGAAAACATCCCCAAACACATCTCCCTTACCTGCAGACAGAGAGAGAGGGCGACGGTTAAAGCGATAATTCTTCTGCTCTGTAAGGTAAACACAATGAAGAATGAAAAACTTATTAATTCTGTGTCGCCTTCTAGTAAGGCACACTATATGAAGGGCTTTGATCAGTTACACACTTTGGGAGAGTTTTCTTGTATTTTTACCTGCATTTTATCCAACTTTCTTGTGCAAATAGTGTTTTTTATGTATTTGTTAGTTGTATTTTGTGAATCCAAGAAAAGTGAGCATCTGTAAAGCCATAACACTTTACTTAAATCTCCTTTTAGTGTCACTATAACAGCTACAAGTTCTGTATATTCATAAAAGTGTAGTGATGGCAGTTATGAATGTTCATAACACAGTAATAACTATCCATTTGTTTTTTGTCAATTTCTAATAAACAATTTAATTAAGTATCATAAAACTGCAAGTCAGCTCTTTTCATTCGATCTTTTAACTGCTAACATACTAACCCACAAACTGGACACTCTTTTAAGGAGACTTTGGGTTGATTTAAAACTAAAGTGTCATGGTATGGGTGGATTTTTTTTAACAGCCTGGCAACCTGAAAGATTAATGGCTCACAACCGATCCCCTAATACATTTCCCATACCTGCAGAGAGAGAAGACACCGTTTAAAATGATCATTGTGCCACAAAACCTGCTCTTTAGGGTAAACAAAATGACAAACAAATAACCTCTTAATTCTTCTAATAAAGCGTCTTTACTGAAGGGGTTTGATAATGATCAGTTATGCATTTTTTAGGTCATGAAGATCTATTCCTGAGTTCAGGTGGGAGGGGATTCTTGAGGATTCTTGTATTTTTACCTGCATTTTATCCAACCTCTTTGCAAATAGTGTGTTTCAGGTCTTTATCAATGTCATTTTGGAACAATTTCAAGACCAGAAAACCACAATACTTGACGTTAACCTTTATCCAAAAGAATCAGTCAGTGTTTTATCAACCAATAATACACTGTGTTTTCATATTTTTGTATTCGTTTAAACAGATAAAACCTCATTGAGATTATGAAACTCTTTCTAAAGAGCATCCTGACAAAGACAGACACGATTGAACAGGTTGCAGACAAAAAAACATATCACAATTTAAATTTTATAGTCTTATACAAAGGTTCAAAGTGTGCTACTGTATTGTATTGTACATATACTGTATTGTTTATTGTAAAAATGCAAAAAAATGAGTCACAAGTCATCAGTGTCACCAGTTATCATACAGGTAAATCAATCATAACATCACATCTAAATGAATATGTCAAAGTGATTCTATTTTTAATCCCCTATTCACACACTTGTTCCACAAAAAAGGAGAAAATTTTGATTATTTTTTTTTGTCTGAATCCTACATGTTATATTTCTGGACACCGTCAGAGTGAATTTTTTTGCATTACCTGTAGTTTAAAACACAGATTTAAAATCAAATGTTTGTTTATGTTCATGCGTGAAAAGTCACTGTAGCTTCTTGTTTGTACATCAGTTATGGGTTAGGGACACATTTCAGGTTGCCAGGTTATGAAAAATCCCCATCTTGCATGACATTTGCTGCAGGACATGTGGATCTTTTCACTTCTAACTTAATGATGAGACGTTCTTTTACTTTCAGGTGATTTAAAGCTAAACCAGATGGAGTAAAGTGTCCTGCTAGAGAAGTTTTATTTTCCACAACCTGAAATATGTTCATGCTAACGGCTTACAACTGATCTATACAGCATTAGTAACTGATTTATTACCATCTATAAAGCTACGTGCTGCAGCTGTGGAACCTCTGATCGATGGTGCTTTATTACAAACAGGTACCTTTACAGTGTAAAGTGCATTTAATCAACTCAGGTATTTAGAAGTGCTCAGCGTGCCGTCACTTGTGACTCATTTCTATTTTCAGCGTCAACGTGACCATAAAGCAACTGTGACCATAAAGTAATTATGACTCAAGTATAATCATCAGTGAAATCAACAGCTTCTCACGGAGTTAAGACTACAGAAAAGATTCGTAAATGTGGCTTTGCGTGGCTTAAAACACCTCATTATTTCTCTGAATCACTGGATGACATCTGCGGTCCGTAAAAATAGACCGCTCACGTTGCAGCGGCGTTTATCAAACCATCGCCGATATCAAGATGGGCCTCTGAGCGCTACGTATCAGTGGATCGGATGTTCTGTGTTGCACTTTACATGTTGTTTCTGCTCTACGGTGCCATTAAGCTAATGAGAATCTGATTCATAGCAGCAACTTGTTTATCACTCCGGGCTCCATTACAGTCTCCGTCCAGGTCGGTGCTATCTCCCTGACAGTATATTGATTTACGCAAAGAGTAACCGATAGCAGATTATTGACAAAAAAAAAAAAAAAAACCCAGCCGGGACGTTGCAGCTGGGCCTGCCGGAGCATGCCATCCATTATTCACTGGATCAATCATTTAAAAAGAAAACATTCTGCTTTTTAACAGAAGCAACACAAGGCAAAGGAATGAAAAGGAAGCACGGAGTTTCAAAGATGTCAGCGATTGGTTCAGCTCTTATCAATAATCGTTAGGGATGGATCGCTGCGTTTGGCTGGACAGGATTCATGCTGTGTCCTCAGGTCGAGGTGGATCTTATTTAGTGCCACAGGCCTCGAGTCAATATATCTGCAGTACGTACCTGAACGTTTTGTTTTTTTTAAAGCTGACAGCAACACGGTTCAGTGGTTCCACCTTCATACTGCAGCCAGTCAATGAGTGTCAAAAACACGGATTCAGACTTCTGGGGTTTCATATGTCACAGACCCAAAGAACCAATCGTGTCTGCTTACAGGAGGGAGCCTTTTTATTAATCTTGCTTCAACATTTCAGGCAACTGTGTAGATTTAAATTTAAGCCACTTATAGGCAGGAAGGAGCTATTTTCATGGAACAGAACGTCTATTTTATTCTGTTAAAATATGACATCAACAACCCTCCAAACAACTTCTACCACCAGTAAAATCAATTCGATGCTATTTCAAGTTTAGCAGGATCACTACAGTCTGAGGGACTTTAATGTGGGGGCGTCTTACCCCAGCTTACCCTAACTTTAAAGAGCCGAGATGAGTTTTTAGGGTTAGCGAGGGACTTTAAACCCTCAGTGACAGACTTTTTAGGCCACTGAAACAAACCATGGACATAACATTGACATATTATCTCCCTTAAAGTTGATTTATCGAGCTTGTACGCGTGTAAAGTTCAATATTTCCCTTCTTTTAGCTCCAGTTTTGGTCTCCACCAACTGGTCACTTTGCTCTTTGGTGCTGAGAACATATGAACCAGAACATCTAAATGATCTTAAACTTACTGTAGCGCTCTTTAAAGTCAACCATGGCTCCAGATTCAGATGATAATTCTCTACAACAACCCCTTTCACATTCCCACATCTTCACTTGATGCCAGCATAAAAAAAAGTATTGATCACAGCCACATAAAGGTTCTTTGAAAATCCATCCCTGAGTTGGCTACAGAATGTTTTATGGCTCTTCAAGGCATCAATAAAGAAGCATTTCTGAATTTTTAGGAGAATATTATCATGTGAACCACAGCTAGTCGATTTCTCTCCATTAGGTTCTGCTCAGGTCGGGTCTCCTTTTCAAACATGAATTTATACACATCAGGCTTTAGCTGCTTTTCCACGGGTCCATTTCAGACTGCAGCCACTGCTCTGGACCCCTGAAGACCTCTATTTCTCAGATTTTATGTAACCAGTGGCAGATTGGTGAAGCTTTTTTCCCTCCCAAAAAAAAAAAAAAAAAAAAAAATCTATGAATACTCGACACCGGCAGCCACAGCCATATGTTCTGGAAATGTCCCTGTCAAGAGAATGTGGCAGAAGTATTGATCTTAGCCCTTTGAGGACTTCACAGGAGGAGATCACAGCCGCGGTTGTGGCTTTCTGTTCACTCGGAAGGAAAATGAATGAAAGACTGTCTCAGAAACAATGGCTGCAGTTCATAAGACAGCTTTTAAACGAAGAACCAGCTTTTAGAGGCATCTTGCAAACTAATTAAGGGTATAAATGCAGTTATAAGTAGTAATAGGCCAGATCATTTACTATTTATAATACTGTATAACCCTGCAACTCCTCTTTTATTTTGAAAACTGCACAGATTTCCATTAACTTCACTGTCTAATTTGCTCCCTTCTGCACTTTTTCTTCCATTTTTTTTACAAGATTTATTTGTCTCTGATTTCATTTCTGGACGAAGTGAAATGAAGGGATACATATTTATGAGATTTCTTTTGGATGGACTTCATATCATTACACCGATCGTGGCTTCAAAACAAGTGAGAGGACTTAAAGGGATTCCGATAAGGCTGAAAAAAAAAAAAAATACCAGACTGCATTCAAAGTGCGACTGCGAGGACTGTGAATCACTGACAAACAAGTTCTTGTCCAAATCCTGAATTCATCACTCAGCAGAAAAACGATCCCCAAACAGCTCAGCTTTCACTGCAGTCAGAAACTGTTTGTAAAGTGCTGCGGCACACAAAGAAAAAGGAGGATTTTAAGTCTGTTATTTTGCTGCTCTGACGCAAAACCGTTGCGTACGAACGGCGCTGGAGGACCGGTTTGGTTTTCGGTGCAGTTGTGCCTCTGAAATATTAAACTTAGGTAAGAAACAGTCCTGCAGGTGGTAGTTTGGTTTCTTTGACGTGGGGATGTGTGTGGTGCTTATCAACAGCCAGTGTGTTACCTACAGTAGCTAAAGCTGAAGACAGGGTCAGCAATTAAACCACCTAAAAGAAGCCAGCTCATTACAAATATCAATGCACCTTGCAGACTCTGAATCTTTTATGTCACCCTTCAAAGCCACCAGACTCCACCGACACAGACGGTAATGTTACCTTGCAGAAAACAGGAGTTGTTGGCTGCCTAAACTGGGTAGTTTGTTGGTGTTATTGTGTGACTTTTTAGACATTAGTCTGGCTCCAGAATACATAGAGACTGACTCGCAACTCCAAAAGCAGAAATTACTGCTTTTGTCAACAGCGTCTGGCGTCTCTGAGGAGAGCCACATAAAAGCTTCCCATCAGAAAAGGAGTGTCTGACTGCGAGGTGAAGCGGTGAAAATATTTAACATCGTCTCAGCCTTTAGGTGGTGAAAATCTGTTTGTCTGCTTCTCTAAGGACCCCCAATTTATAAAAGAGACAATTATCCCTTTAGGAAAGCTTCATAACTTTATATTACGAGACACCTGAGCAGATCCGGAGCAGGTCCTTCAACGGCTGGGTCAACGAGAAGCCTCCACTTGTGGGAATTCCATCACTAAACATGTATTATAGCGGTGGAACTAACTTGTCTTCAGAATGTACAAGAAGTTCTGGACCCACATTTATCAAACCGCTAAACACGGAAATAAACTGAACTCGTGAACTCGAGAAACTAAACTATTTGTCAAATCTCCTGCTTTCTTTTCCTGCTGCGGCACACAGACTGAGGCACCTTTTGTGCCACCTCCTGTTTTAGAATGATTGTAAAAAAAAATAATAATAAAATAAAAAACCCAACACTGTTATGATAGATAATGCTTTGGCTGAACCTGTTGGTGCGACTCAGAATACAGTAGTTTCATTAGCATTTGATTTGCACATTTAACTGAATGTTACACCACTTTATCTTCTGTATTTTTTTTGCATTTATTAGGAAACAAAAAACAAGATGAATCTGGTTTTTATCTTGTTTTCTATCACTCTGCTTTCAAAGCAGGACTAGATTATCCTTATTAAATGATTTCTACTGTGTGCAAGACTGTGTAGCAGCAGCAAAATATATCTGTTGGCTCCATTTCAGCCATATGTTGGTTGTTAATTTCACATATTAATTCCTGCGGGAGATTCAAGGAATTTCACACAAAGGAAATTTAACTGCAAACATGAGACAGATGAATAACTTGTTTACCCCTAAATTCCCTCTTCAGTGAGCAACATAAGTGTGATTCTCAATAGTTTGATAAATACAGGCTCTGCTTTTTAATAAGGTAAGATAAGATATGCCTTTATTTATCTCACAGTGGAGAAATTCACATCGTTGGTAGCAGCATTCAACAGAGGTACACATATACGAGACAGGAAAAAATAAAAATAAAAAATGTACATATAAATATAAGAAATAAATGACCTCCAATATATAAAGAAAAGTATTTATTAAACCAACTCGAAAAACAGCCAGTTATACTAAATTCTCATTTTCTCTTCACACGTTGAGAGAAAACAGCAACACCTTTTTTTTCTTTTTTATAAATAAAAGCCCCCAACTCACCCAAAATGGCCACCACCTCGTCGTCCTGAATGACCTCCAGCGATCCCGACACCACGAAACAGAGGCTGTCCACGCTCTCGCCGGCGTGGTAGATGAGGTCGCCCGGAGCGCAGTGGATGGTCTGGAACTCCATGGCCAGCGCCCGGAGGCACCCGTCGCTGGCCAGCCGGAAAGCCGGGTGCTCCTTGAAAACCTTGCGGTTGAGATGAACGCAAATGTCTGCTCTCATGTCCTTCGGGCAAATCTGCAGCACCTGGAGAGAAATCAGAGCAGAGCTGAAGTAATTCAGACACAGCAACAGAAGAGTCTTAAACCTTCTGGCATGATCTTTCATTCACTCAAACTTTATTTAAACTCCATTGAGGTACGAAAGCCAAGGAACCAATCAAAGACGTCGGCACACAAATAAGAAGTTTGGACAGCGATAAGATATGAAAAGGTGAAGTTAATAACATAATAAAGACATAAATTAGAAGATTGAAGGTTTTTAAATGACTCCACTAAATCAAGAGCAGCTGGAAGTAAAATAAGACCTGAATTGCTCGAAGGAGAAAACTAAATCAAGCTTTGGACGGTTCTGCAGGGCTTTTCCAGGTCGCAGGAGCACCGTGAGTACAAGTGGGTTTTCGAAGCTCAGTGAAAACAGCTGGAACCTGCAGTCGAGTCATTAGAGTTACACATTAAAAGACTGTGATGAGGCGATGTAAGGGCCTTATAGATGAATAAAACCCAGCGTTTATCACGTCTTACAGAGAAGGAGGCCACCCAGCCAAGTGTACTGACATGGCAGACTTTATGTTAAACCAAGAACACCTCAGCTTGTCGTCTTGTACAGTATGTAACGTGTATACAGGCGATTGAGAGGGTTTATGCACATGGAACTCATCACTTAGGACAAATAAATCACACAAATAAATAAAACCACAAATACAGTACGTTAAAATTTAAAAAATTGTGCTTTTACTTGTTACCATAATTAGTCGGGAGAAGTCTTTCATGCACGGATGGACCGCGCTGCAGCTTCTGTGATGTACTACAAGATGAAAACAACTGAAGAGACTTTTCTCTCCGGAGGTTTGATGCCTCTTCATGAGGGTACTTAGATGACCCGGGAGGAGGGGCTGCCTCACAGACTACACCGTACACTACAACACAACCAGCGTAAGATGATTGCCTGCAGGCTCGCTGCGTATCCGCGGCTATATTTAGGTGAAAGGTAAACTACCTGCTCCCAGAGGAGATTATATGTCGCACACCTGTGTGCACAATCGCTACACCTCTGCAGCGCTGTCACTCAGCCTCGCCGCCAATTTGTCCCAACAAACACAACTGCCAATTGTAAGTCAGGTCCATTATTTCTTTCATTCAAAAAAGGTTAACCGTTTTTTTATTCAGGCTGCACAGCATGGAAACAAACCAGTGAGTTAGAAAACCTTTGTGGCTTCAGTGCAACCACTTAAATACTACGCCTTTCACAGTAGCTGTTGTGGAGCCTATTTTTACAGATTCAGTGCTTATTGCCTCATGATGTAAACAGCATAAATAATGTTGTAAACTGAAGAAAACACTTGTACTATTTGATTTAGAAATGTACAGTCATGACTAAAGTTTACATACACCTGTGAAGATCATGTGTATCGTGGTAGACTTCCAATGACTCCTATAGCTGAATTTTCTATGATGGACTCATTGCAACCCATGCATCTTAACTTCTTTCACTCCAACGATCAGTTTTGGTGACATACAAAGTTGTGTTAATCAAATTTTCTCAGCGGCATGGCCTGTTACCTCTTTGTGAGTGATTATGATTGACTACTAAAACCACTTCACTTTGACACACTGATCACGTGGACAATAATAAAAAGGCCTTTTGGAGGGAAGTGGTCACAGAATAATAATAATAATAATAATAATAATAATTTTATTTATAAAGCGCTTTTGGTCAAAGTGCTGTACAGGCAATAAATCAAACACAATCAATAAAACAACACAATCCAACAATTCAGGACATATAGGATAAGGTGTACATGTGGGTCTTTAGCTTTGCTTTAGAAACATCCACAGAGCAGGCCTGTCTTATATCGAGAGGGAGACTGTTCCACAGTGTCGGGGCACGGAATGAAAAAGCTCGCTCACCAACAGTCTTTTTCCTGACCTTCGGCACAGTCAACAGTGCAGATCCTTGCGAGCGGAGGGCACAAGAAGGTGCATACAACGTGACAAGATCGAATAAATAAGAGGGTGCCAGTCCATTTAAAATTTTGATGAGCTATTTGGCCACAATAACCAGACATGTGTTGAGGTGAGGCATTTAACCCAAGAACACCAAACCTATTGTGCCTATTGTCCGGTGGTGGCAGTATTATCCTCTGGGGCTGTTTTGGTGCCAGTGGAACTGAGGTTTTACACAAAATAAATGGAATAATGAAGGATTCCCTCCACATTCTTCAGGAAAACCTAAAATCATCAGACAGAAAGTTGGGTCCTGGAGGTAGTTGGGTTTTACAAACAAGACAATGACCCCAAATATCTAACTGTCCCCCTCAAAGTCCTACTTAAAGCCCATAAAAGTCCTGTTGACTGAGCTGGAGGAACAAGTCAGTGTCAGAAAACCAACAAATGCAGCTGAAATGCACTAATTCTGTCAAGATGAGCTGCTGCATGTATATTTCTAATCCAGCAGATTTTGTCATATTTCCAGAAGCCCTGTAATAAATCTTTGACAGAACCAAAATGCATGATTGATGGTTGTGACAAAGACAAAAGGGTTTATATATTGATTCCATAAAAATGTTGAACATTGTATATGCAACATATTCTCTTTCCATTTTCTACTAAAACATGCATTACAAAACTTTCCATGACTCACATAATTTAATGATCAAGCGTCACCAGGAGCCACAAACCTCCACTTTGACATGTTACAAAAGAATTTTGAAAGCTTCCTTTACGTAATACAGATGTTAATTCTGGTTAATGAGCAACTGCAGACGCCGGCGTCCACACACCAGAACCGTGAACAGATGCACCTGACAATCATTTTTGCTCCCAAAACTCCACGTTCGTCGAGTCGGACGGAAACTTTGTTGTCGGATTTGACATCATCAACCCTTTGTTTAAGTGGGAATAAACAGATGTTTTGTCTCTGATCGGAGCCGAAAGGTAGAGAAGAAACTTAGTGAGTGTATAAAACAAAAAAAAAAGAGCCTAAGCTGGCACAAACTAAATATAGAAATGTGCTTGTAATCTTCACTGACTGTTTTTTTTATGAACATAAAGAGGAAATAAATGCGTTTATTAAAGCTGCTGTGCACCTGAATAATGTCAAGGTTGGAGATGTTTCAAAGCAGTTTCATGCTTTAAATATTTTTATCTTATCAGCGACTGTTTAAGGTGAAATCCAGCCTAAAAACTTGATATTTTGTGTATGGTTGTGGGAGCTCATTAAACAAATGTACTGTGAAGTCTCCAATTAATTTCTGAACTATCTGCCTCCAAGTCTTTTAGAAGTTCATGTTTTGTTCTCAAAAGTATTAATTAACTGTCACTGAGAAACCAACAGATCTTATAGAGCAGATAGCACACTGGGAGCTTCTTTCTTTAGGAGCTACTTCTCCAGAAGTCATTTCATAATGTACATCCAGGCTAAATTACACACAGTTGATGGTTTCACATGAGAGGAACGTGGAGGCTGCTATAAGCTCCGAGTCCAGCCGTCGCTTTGCTGAGTGTTGCTCAAGTACACCTAATCAACAGGATGCCTGGCCGTCGCAGGGCTCTGCCTTTAAAACAACTCTCTTTGAAGATGAATGTCAAGCGGAGAGGGATTATGTGCCATTTTTAGACCCTTTAGAGTGGCCTGGAGCCAGACAAATAAATGATACATAGATGCAGCTCGACGTCGAAACAGGACGCAGTCAACGAGTTTGAAGCATTGAGGTGCGCGAGTTTTCCCGCTGATGAAATAATCCTTGTGTTATCAGGGAAATGATAAGTGAATAAATATGGGGCGTAACGACGTGAATGCATTCTGGCTTCAGATCAACCAAAGTGGCACCAGTTCAATGCATCGGCTTCCAGCTTTAAATGCTTAATTTCCACACGCTCAGATCATTTTAGCGTCGGCTGAATCCCGCGGTGGTAACTGTGGATGTGAACACGATGCCATTGTGTCCTTTTGATCGTTGGATGCAACATGTTGTCAAAGAATAAGCTGCTAGATTTTACAAAACGAGTGAATAATGAAGAACTACAGCATATTTCATACATGGTGGCATTCAGGAAGCATTAACGTAGACACAGGTTTGGTCTAAAGGTTCTTCAAAACCAAAGAAAAACAAGAATATCACAAAAATACTGTAAATAAAGCTGCAGTTGTAGATTTTGAATATCTTGCTAATACCACATTCTATCAAATTGGTTATTGTGCACACACAAACAGAGAAACCCAAATCCCAAAAGAAATGCTGCAATATTTACTGATTATCATAGAAACAGTTCTCACATGCCGTCATATTGCTGCCTTATCCACCTGTCTGTCAGTTATGAAGCTACAGTTAGCTTAGCTTAGCATCAAGGCTAGAAACAGGGGAAGACAGCAAGCCGACCTCTGTTCAAATGTAACACAAATCCACCTCCACAGCTTCCTAATGAATGTATTATATTTGGTTTGTTTGCAAAACTGAAGGCTAAAGAGGACAAGTTTTCTGACATAAATGAGTGTATTAACTCAGAGCTCGTTCCATCTGGACCGTCCTGGCTTGACAAGAAGAGAAGAGATTATAGTAATTAGAGCACATTTCCAAGTCTCTCCATTGGAAAAAGTACCAAGATAACAATGAAAGAAAAACAAACAGTGATGGCAGACTGACGTACCTTTTCGGTGTCTATACCCCGCGACATGGACCAGGTGGAGGCGATGTAGTCCATGACTCTTTCGCTCAAACCTTTGGGCACCTGGTAGAGCTTCAGGAAGTCCCGGACGCTGTTCAGCATCTCGTGGTAACGATTCGTGTTGGCGTACATCTGCTGGAAGATCGTTGTCACGTTACCAAAGATGGTGGCGTAAAGAAGAGCTGTGGAGACAGAAGAGTGAAGTTTAGAGAAAATCCGACGCGCCGTAGTAGTTAATGTTAAATGGCCTTAAAGATGATGAGGGACATTTTTGTGCTGTTTTGTGCTCTAAAAATCTCAAAAGCTTTACTTAAAAGGACCTAAAATCCCTAAAATGTGGTTTATAAGTGCACAGAAATCCCCAAAACCTGATTTACAAGGACATGAAAATGAAAACTGGCTTCAGATGGACATAAATTCTACAAAGTTTGATTTACAAGAATGTGCAAGTACAAAATTTGCTTTATAAATAAATAAAATCCTTTAAAAAAAAACAAACAAACAAACAAACAAAAAACCTGGTTTATAAGAGCAGGAAAATCTCCAGGGTTGAGTTTAAGGAGAACATGAAATAAAAATCTGGCTTCACAATGACATAAGGACACAAGGATCCCCAAAACCTGCTGTACAAGAACATAACAATGAAAGCTGGCTTAAGACAGATCTAAAAATCTAAGCCTGCTTGATGGGGACACAAAATGTAAAAAATCAGATTTGTAAAGAGACAAAAATCTAAAAACCGGTTTTACAAGTAAATGAAAATCTCCATGAAAACCTTCAAATGCTGGTTTAAGATGGATATAAAAATCTTTTAGGTTTGATTTATGAAGACCTGAATTCTAAAAAAAAATTGATTTTAAGGACACAAAAATGTCACAAATCTGGTTTACAAGGACATAAAACTTAAAAACCGATTGCATATGGGCAGAAAAATCTTCTAGGCTTGATTAGGAGGGCAGAAAATTTACAAAATTCGGTTTGGACAGATAAAAATAATCTCAAAAACCGGGATTACAAGGGCATAAAAATCTTCATGGTTGAGTTTAAGAAGAACATAAAATAAAACTTGCCATCACAGTGTAATCTCTAAAACCTGGTATAAAAAGACATGAAATTGGATAGCAGCTTTAGACGTCTATATAAATCTCCAAACTTGGTTTATGTGACAAAAACCTCAAAACCCTTGTTTTAAGACCACAGAAATCTCAAAAATCATAAAAATCCTGGTTTACAAGGACATTAAATTCAAAAACTGATTGCAGACAGACACAAAAGATCTACTTGGCTTGATTAGGAGGGCATAAACTCTACAAAATCATGGTTTATAAGGACATAAAAATCCCTGTGGTTGGGTTTAGGCAGACCAAAAAGATTGAAGTCTGGCTTCCCAATGACACAAAAATCTCTAAATCGTGGTTTATAAGGACATAAAAATCCCTGTGGTTGGGTTTAGGCAGACCAAAAAGATTGAAGTCTGGCTTCCCAATGACACAAAAATCTCTAAATCGTGGTTTAAAAGGACGTAAAAAATCTCTAAGACAGACTAAAATTTGCAAGAGTTGAGTTTAAAATGACAAAAATTTCCCAAATTGTTCCCCTTCGGACTCTGCTGGGCTTCATATTCACTCTACATCACATGTTGGATCAGAGCAAACGCGCCTTCAGACTTAATATTGTTGTTATGTGAACGTTTAATCAATCACGTGGGAAATTAACCATTACTACTCATCACTGCCTGCGAATATAATCAACAAAACTCTTCGCCAAAAGGGAAGAAACTGTAATTACAGCTTCATTTGCAGCGTGCGTAGTCATCCATCCCCGTGCAGACTCATCCTGCTAAATAATAATAATAATAATGTTTTTTCTTGACTTGTCTTAAAGAAAAAAAAAAGGAGTGGAAAGAGCGGCGCATCTCCGAGGTGGTTGAACTGGTGCAACAGCTGGCGTGTGTGTGTGGATCAAAGCCATCAGATGTCTGCTCTGTGTGTGCACTGTTCTCCTGGCAATGGAGCCCTAATTAGCCCTGCTAGAAGGGACGGAGAGGAAACATGCCAGCCACACATTTCAATTATCCTCAGATGATGACAGTAACCTGTGCACGCATTTCTCTCTGTGTGTGTGTGTGTGTGTGTGTTTGTTTATTTCGCACAATCAAAGTGCTGAAAAACTGCACAGGGAATAATACTAATTAAAAAGCGCTCCAAACTCCTCAAGGGCGAGGCTAACCGCAACTTTCATCCTTTCATCAAACCCGGCGCTCAGCTGTACAGCCACGTTTATCGAGCGCTGCAGAGCGGTGTGATATTCGTGGTGTTGCACAATCGCAGGCCGTGATCAAGAGAAGGGCTTTTTATTTTTTTGTTTGTTTTTGAAAGGTCTGGGTCCCTCGGAAAAAAAAAAAAAAAGCTAAGACGAATCGTGTCCGTGTGAAGTTGCCAAAGTTTTCCGGGGATGGGCTGCTACCTCGAGCTCGAGCGCAGATGGCAAAGCTCTGTTCTGCGATAAGCGGAAAACGGCGTAACAAAAGGAGCTCCACGGCTCCCCGCAGAACCGAGCTCCATCCCTCTCCAGCGTGGCTCGTACACAACTTCGCCGCTCGCCGTCCAAACAGCTGGCTTGTTTGAAGGTAGTTAAAAGACAGTTGTCAGAAACTCAAGCCCCAGGCCAACAGTTGCTATAGAAACAGGACATATGTATAGTGCCCCCCTCCATCTCCCTCCTCCCTCCCTCCCTCTTCCCCATGCCACCCCGCAATCCCTCGTCACACTGTGATCTTCTACTGCCAGCACCGATCCAGTGCTGCTGGTAAAAATAGAACAGTATCAGGGCATCCATATTTCATAGAGAACAGCCGTGGACTACACTAGATTGCATCTACAACCGAATCCTCCCGAGGCTGTCTGGTTTTAAGATATTTACGCTCAGAGATGATTTTTTATCTCACAATGAAAAATTTAGACAAAGACAAAGTCTGCAGATGAGTTCTGCCGGTTCCCCTCGAGAAGGTATTCATAAACCTTGAACGGCTACAAAAGACGGGAGCGGTTAGGCGCGATCCACGTCTCAGGGTTTGAGATTGTGGCTGTAGAAAAAAAAAAAAGAAAAGAAAAGTACAACGGAGGTGAGGAGTGATTGCAGAGGGATCGCAGGGAGCGCTGGGCTAAATTGATCTGGCAGTGTCAGTTATTGCTCCGAGGTGTTGCGCTCGGCGTGCAGTCGCACATAATGGCACGACACTGTACAATGTTTAATGAGCCACACAAGCACAAGACACCTTATAAATATTGAGATGTGGAAAGAGGGGACACGCTGTGAAAATCTGCCTCCTTCTTCGCAGATTAGATGTTTTGTTAAACGACGAGGGCAAGGCAGGCAATGTTTGCAAGAAAAGCTGACAAATTAGACAGGTGACACAAATGTTGTTTGTATTGGTCATAAGGAGTGTTTCAGGGGGCCGTGACATACAGGCCTAAAAGGCACAAAATAAAACAGAAGAAGTGGTCGTTCTTGTTCACTATTTTCAGCTGTGTTGTATTTTTCTGCAGCGCTTCATAAACACGCCCCAGAAAAATCTCAATAATTCAGCACAATATCACACAGCAGGCCGAGGTAATGAGTCTACTGTAGGCAAGAGGCACACTGTACTGAATGTGTCACCGGATTAAATTGGACCGACTCGAGTTGACAGCGCTGACGAGGGGCCTGGAAAAGAAACTGATGGGAAAATTCTGAGCTTTCTTAATTTTACATTGTGTCCGTGTCACATTCCTAATAATACGCTGTGTCAATGTGTTTTGTGCAGCTTTTACTTCCACAAGAAGTTGTTATGTAACGCCGGGTATAACAGCAGAATAATGCAGGAGGATGTTTTAACCTGCTCCCATCTCTGATTTTATTATTTTCTTTGCAGCGATTCACACGAGTCGCTGATAACTGAGCTAAATAAAGCTCGGAGGGATCGAGAATAGCTCCGGACTGAGCTGACATTTCATCATAGTGGCCACACCTCGTTAGTACAGCTTCAGTGGTCGACACACGGTGCACACTTTGGCCCAACAAGCACTTTTACCCCACGAACAGTGACTGGAAAGGAGGCTGTAAAATGTGAGCAAAAATCGAGTCCTCGTGGTATCAGAATTTGATGCCATCTTCAGGTACCAAACATACCTGCATCTATAAAAACCAGCTGCTGAAAAGTTCTCTTCCAAAATGGTGACAAATATAATGAGGCTGTTGTAGAAATTATAACTCGTTTACACCGGAAGTATAAACAAAATTTATTCGAATGCCCCCCAGAGCTTTCTAAAGCAAAATTTGTAGCTGCAGCATCAGAAATCATTTGTCCTTCTTCCATATAATGATCAAGCAACTGGAAGTCCACCCATCTATTATCTATACACGCTTAATCCTCACTAGGGTGGCTGGAGTCTATCCCAGCTGACTCAGGGTGAAGGCAGGTTCACCTGGACAGGTAACCAGTCTATCACAGGGCTACACTTAGAGACAGACAACCAAGCACACTCACATTCACACCTACGGACAATTTAGAATCACCAATTAACCTCAACATGTTTTTGGACTTGTGGGAGGAAGCCAGAGAGAAGCCACATGCAAACTCCCCGCAGAAAGATCCCGGGTGTCCTCACCAGGAGGCCCCAAATTGGAAGAAATGCAAGTTGGGCTTGTTTCCATTAATTGCTTTGGACTCTGGAGCGAATAAATGAGGCTGCGTAGCCTCATGAGAAGGTAGCAGTAAAAACAAACAAACAAGAAAAATCAGTTTGCTAATCGCTAAAAAAAACTCAAAGAACAGGACACTTTAACCATCTATGACAGAAATACAGAGACAAGTCTGTAGGGTTTGTTAGATCCATTCATGTTTGATGCTGTCTGGAGGCGAAGACGACAGAAAAAGCAGAAACAGCCGATCAGTCGTGTGAGTTAAATGTTCACGGCATCAGAATGTTTTTTTAACAAGATGTTTCCATCTCCCATTATGCACTTTAAACCTTCGCCGGAAAAACAAATAAATCGGAAACCACCTCCAGTTTATGACAAACTTGGGCATGATTTCTCAAATTTTACTTCCAATACTACCAAATGTTTAGCAAACTCTGTTATGGAGCGACAAGGTTTATTCTACACAACTGTAAGAACCCACAGTTTACAGTTTGGCTTCAACTCCTGATGGAAACAGCTGCCTTTATAATTATATCCAAAGCAAAACGAGCCAAATATGGCCAATATTTCTGGCTTTATCCAGGACATGTGGCACCATTTAAGAGAATATAAAGGATTACTAGGAGTCCAGAGTGACTCCTCATGGCAGCGATTTACATTTTTGATATTTAAATGGTTTGTTTTTTAATAGGCTTGTTTTTATGATTGTGAGTCTTTTTACATCACATCTACATCATAAACAAATAAACCATCTGCGCATCCTCACGAAACATGTATAAGCTCCAAACAGACCGCTTGTGCAGCCGATCAATACTACGCCAGCCGGCCTTGTGTATTCTTGGCCACAATAGCTCTTCAAGCTTCTGCTTCTTCTGTTTCTATTTTTAATATCTTTTCTATACTGACCTGTTTACTTCACCTCGGCATCAATTTTATTCAATGCAGGGTTACAGGAGGAGAACAGCAGCTGTCAGCGCTAGGAGGCTAACTGACAAGCTCGTTAGCTCACATGTTAATAAGGCAACAGGTTCATAAAGTTTACCCCCAAAAGCACAGATCACAGCTGTCCTACTGCGATGAGCTGATAAATGTTATTGTGACTGCAGCTTTTAATCAGCATGGTTTTTGAATTTACATAACAAATGCGAAGTTACCTGCTTTCGGAAACAGCTGATGTATTTTTAAAAAAAGAGAAATCAAAAGGACAGATCAATCAGTAACTGCTGATTGATTAGAGCAAAAACAACAATCCATCCCAAACAGGATAAAACACAGAACAATGTCTGTCTTGTTAATGAAGTAAAACCCAGAAGGAAATGAATTCAGACTGTCAGCGCACTAAATTATGAAAAAGAAGAGGCTGAGAAAGGGAGTTTTTTCTTTTTAAAAATGTTTTTTTCTTTTTGCAAAATCCATCCATTATCTACACCTTAATCCTCACTAGGGTCATGGGGGGCTGGAGTCTATCCCAGCTGACTCAGGGTGAAGGCAGGTTCACCTGGACAGGTAACCAGTCTATCACAGGGCTACACTTAGAGACAGACAACCAAGCACACTCACATTCACACCTACGGACAATTTAGAATCACCAATTAACCTCAGCATGTTTTTGAACCTTGTGGGAGGAAGCCGGAGAACCCGGAGAGAACCCACGCTGCACGGGGAGAACATGCAAACTCCACACAGAAAGGCACCCACCTGGAAGCGAACCAGCGACCTTCTTGCTGCGAGGCAACGATGCTAACCAACTTGCAGCCCCAGTATTTGATAATGAATAATGCAATCTTTTAACAAATTTACAAAACAAATGTGAAAATCTGCATTAAACGAATGTGGTTTTAGTTTTAGTATGTTGGCAACAAATCTTTAGTAAGAATATTTTCATACTGTGTGCCATTGCAGGTAAAAATGTGTATAAATGTATAAAGTTAGTCATTTAAAAGCACAAAAACACACATCTTCAACTTAAAACTGCCCCAAAAAAAGCCCCTGATAATGACCAGGAGATTTCAGGTGTGACTTCTTGGTGAAGAAACGTCCTGCACGGCAGATAGGAGGCAGTAAAAAGACCGCCGAGCTCACAGGCCTGTGATCTGTAAATCAAATAAATATTGCAGCCAGTAGTTTTGGCAGTGAAGTATGTTCAACCTGAGCAGGTTAGAGGAGAGTTAGAAATGTTGCTCAGCTAATCATCTGTAAAGTTCTATTTTCTGAGCTGCGACGGCTCCATTCATAATTCACTTGTTCACCTGCATCAGCGAGCCTGTGGCTTTAAAGAGCATAGCTGAACTCCTCATGTATCATGTATCCGCCGCATTAGAGAGAAGATGAAACGGCCGCAACTCACATCCAATCATCATCATGGCCACGGCGAAGATTTTCTCCCCGTCCGTGGTGGGGGCGATGTTGCCGAAGCCGATGCTGGTCAGGCTGGTCATGGTGAAGTACAAGGAGGTGATGTAGACCGAGTCCTTGTTCGGGCCGCCCTCCCACTTCCCTGAACCGCTGGCGTTGAAGCGGTACGGCGTTCCCACGGTCTCAGCCAGGATGTAGAGCCAGCTGTCCGTCCGCACGATGTTGGTTTCCTCGTCGATAACCTCATAATCCCCAATACTGTACCTGAAATGTAAAAAAAAACATTGATTGGCTGAATATTGGACTGTGATGGTGAAGAGTTGCAATGAAGGGCGAGAAATTAAATCCATTTCTAGAAGCTTTTTCTATCCATCACACAGAGCAGATAGACTTCTCATATCAAAAACATAAGTCCACATAGACGCCTGTGGGGGTTTTTCTTTCTGCACTTGGAGTTTTTCTTCCCCTCTGGTGCTCTTAGTAAAGCAAAATCTCCACAGACAGCTGCTTAAATTACACAAATCTCCTGCTGTTACGGTATCCATAACGATTTAGCAGACTCCCTCGTGCCACTGTGAGCTTTCTGGATCCAAAAACCAACAAAAAATAAAAATAAAAATCTATGAATCCACTTAGAAAAACATTGCTGACTTCTTCCTGCTGAGCCCACATGAAAACAATTTTCTTCTAGTAAACTGTTGCAACAGCTGGTTGGGCAGACAGACACAGGTGGAGGTCGGAGTTGAACCTCTCACGTCTCACTTTTAATGTGGATTTCTAGTGTAAGTCTAGATCAGGGGTGTCCAATCCTGGTCCTCAAGGGACACAATCCTGCACACACCTGACTCACATGATCAGGATCGTTATCAGGCTTCTGCAGAGCTTGATGATGAGCTGATCATTTGAGTCAGGTGTGTTGGAAGAGGGAAACATCTAAAACTTGCAGGATTGTGGCCCTCGAGGACCAGGATTGGACATCCCTGGTCTACATCTATTGGCTCTGTGAGGCTTTGCAGCACTGATTTGAGCTAAATGCTAACATGCTCACAAACACAATGCTAAAATGATCAGCAGCTTAGCTTAGCATGCAGCTAACATTCGGTAGCTAATTAAATCTAAAGAGAGGTGGCTGATGGGAAGGTCGTTGCAGGTCAAAGAGGTTTACAGATCTCTGTAAATGTGTTACAGTTCATCCTGAGGGAAACATATTGCATTTAACCTATCTGAAAGTTTTTAACACACTTCAAATAACAAATGCCAACCTCTCGTCGGTGCTACACGAGGAATGAACATTAAAGTCAGTTGGATTCATCCTCTGCAAATTTCGGGTGACGATTTGCGGAAACTGTTTTTACTAAATTGAGCTTCACTCTGACTGAGCCGGCTTCTTGAACCCTTTGACATATCTGGCTTCTTGCAGACAGCCTCGGAGACAGCACAAAAAAAAAAGTCTCCAGAATATAAATCTGACAGATCGGATGATGCAACAAACACTTTGCTTGTTGTTGTTTTCCATCCTCTTTTTTGTTTTTGGGGGGTTTTCTTCTTGCCCCATTACACAATGCACGTCTCTCAGCTGCGAGCGATTTTCCCCTCCTCACACTGTATCATATGAATAATTTTTATCGAGCCCCGAGGAGGAGAAACTCACTAGTATTCCTATTGTATAGCGGGATTATGATTTTTCTTATTTACAACCCTGGTGCTCATCAAGTGCTGCAACTGATTCAATTCTTTTCTGCGTTACGGGGAAAGAAAAAAAAAAAGAAAAAGAAAAAGAAAAGACAGCCGAGAGGAGACAGCGGTGAGGCTGCCGCTGTTGCTGCTGTCATCTGAATTGATGATGGTTTAACTTTTCTCAACTCCGCGACGCGGCTCGGCGTGTGACCATGGCAACCGCAGAAACCACATCGAGGGAAACGATACAGGAGCTATTTTTACTGAGCATGGCAGTCTGATGTTGGAGCAACACCGGCTTCATTCATCCAAGTTTGATTACAGCGTCTGGACCGGAACGCGGTGTTTCTGACGCTGGCTGGAGCCTCTGTTTTTGAGTTCATCTTCACCTATCAATCATATTCTCCCTGTTTTTTTTATGGATACAGGACATTAGGTTGTCATCTGCGTGTATTTAGACATTCTCGTAATAAATCAGGCACAACACACTCAATGCTTCCACCACACTTGCCCCCCTGTTGAGCAGATGATCTGATTAGACTTTGGAGGCCCCTTTGCTCCATAAATTTGCTTATTAATGAGCAAACAACCAATTCTCTTGAAACCTCCAGGACTCGCTGTGGCTTCAAGGTATGAAAAACATACAGTCCTAATGTGTGAAAACAAGCATGTTGACAAAAACTGCTAATTAATGCACTAATCAGCTTAATCAATGGCCTCATTTATACTAATTGGCTGCGCTATTATTGCATCGCGGTGACGGCGGAACATAGCAGAGACAACCAGGATGTGTTATGTAATTTACATGCACAAGTACAGCGAGTTCAGTCTGAACATGTTTTTCTTTGACAAGTGCAGGAATGAAAGTCTGTAAAAGGTAAAACTGGGATGAGGGAAGGTGGCGGGTAGCGGATTGATGCCATCAGGTGATGTGAACGTACCAAATGCAGGCGAGCCAGTGAGCGGCCAGTCCGAAAACACACACCAGCAGCACCAGAACAGCCGCCCCGTACTCGATGTAGTGGTCCAGTTTGCGGGCGACCCGGCCCAGACGGAGAAGCCGGACCACCTTGAGCGAGCTGAACAGACTGCTGATGCCCTGAAACAGTGGAGAGAGACGCCGGGAATGATACGGAGAAAAAAAGTATTATTCATACATTTTAAATGATGCTGCTGTGAAAGATGCCCAACACCCGAAAGTGTGTTTATGATGCCAAGATGGTGCTGCTCTAACACACAGTCTGCATTTTAAGCATCTATAAACATGATATTAACATTTATTCCAGGGTGTTTAATATTATAAAGTGCTTATATGTATTATTATTAATGCAGAGTATTTTCCAGCAGTTTCAATATTTACTCTGAAGACGACTGTATTATTATCATTGTGTGTTCATACAGCGGTTATAAATGCTGACAAATGCATTATTAAACTCATATACTTAATAATGTGTTCTAATCCATTATTAAATGCTTGTATATTGTTTATAAGTGGCATTAATATTTATTAATATACTATTGTTGTTGTACATAGTTATAGTATGGTTCTATTTTTTCATTTTAGGTCGGCTGCCGGTGAAAAACTCACTTGTGTTTCTATCATATTGTTTACCCAGCTACCTGTTTGTGTGTTTCTATATCTTGTGGATCATGAGTTTCCCCCCGGGGTTTATAAAGGGCTGGCTTGACAAAATGTGTAAAGATATACATAAAACATGACATGTAGTGGAGGTTTTGTGCTTTTTATTTACTTGCAATTCATGTAAACTTTGCAAATTTTGCAAATCTACACATAAAGTGATAATTACTAATTACTAATAGCCATTTTTTTACATATTAAATCTGCATTGGATTCCCCAGCAAACATAAAATATCATCCAGAGACGGTATTAAATAAAAATCTATGCTAAATTCTATCAGAACGCTATGAGAGAGAAACTCTACAGTGTTTCAGAGAATCAATATGAAAGTGTATGAACCATAACATAACAGCAAACACAGACAACACAAACACGACATGAAAAAACACCAGACTCTAAGCATTTGTTGGTTTTTAAAAGCGTTGCTGTGCAATGTAATGAAACTTTACAACTTCTCGTTACATAACCTGCAGCTAAATGCCTACTCAGCTTAACCGTATATGAAACACCCACTCAGTGATTCAAACAGACAACTGCAACCCCATCAGTCTGCTGCGCAGCTCGCTGCTGGTGGGATTCTGTGTGTGCATGCTGGCAGGGGTATTGATTTTGCTAATGTGCTGTGGTCTGCAATGCGAGTACAACTGCAGCGCTCGCTGTCACTTGATCTGATCTAGCTGCCTGCCAGACACCTCAGCTTCAGCTTCTCTGAAATCACTTTACAGCCCCGAGCTCCGACACAATTCACTTATCGGTGCAGTCGAGGTCTGCTGCAAACTCTCCGAACACAAGTTGGACGGAAAGTTCACCAGTGGACAGATATGAAAGAGACTTCATTAAAGGGATCGTTGGGAAATGTGCTCATTTGCCTTTTTTTTTTTTGGCCGAGACGCCGTCATGTGGGACTCTGGTGTTTGTACACTAAATGTGGAGCTGCAGCCAACAGGCGATTAGATTAGCTTAGCATGAAGGCTGGAAGCAGTGGGAAACGGTTAGCCTTGCTCTTCCCACCAGCACCTGATGCCACTCTGATATTTATACATGCTTGGGCTGAACAGCTAATCGATTCTTAATCACAGTTACAAACAATGCAATTAGCAAATTGCTAAGGCTGCAATTTAGGATATTTGTTACGCAGCAAGTCTGGCTGACGGTCTAAACTTTAGTGTCAATGGTTTTACTAATGCATGGCCTCCTCCTTGTGACAGTCATTCACAGTGTCATGTGGTAAAGCCTCAACATGTTTAAATCTATTACAGTGATTATTGAACTGAGGCTCAGCTCAAAAAAATTACATTACTAATCTACACTATTTAAGTTAGTCAGGTAAATTAGTATTTTATATCATACTGTCAGGTCTTAGTTACAAAATTTAATTTACTCAGGTACATTTATGTAACAAACAATACTGTAGAATCTTAACCTTTAGCTTGGTTGTTGTTATGTTTCTTTCTGGGCATCATGCTTGAGCTACATACATAGTTATTATTCTAGTTATTATAAATCAAATCATAATTGCACTATACCCACAATTAGATATCGTCCCCAAACCATTCAACCCTAACGCACATTAAAGCCAGCAAGCAACTAGCTTAGCTTAGCATAGCTTAGCATAGAGGCCAGAGGAAGTTGTAGATCTATACAGAGTTCAAAAATATACTCACTAACACCTCTAAACCACATAAATTTAAATAATTAACACTGTTAGATTAAACAAACTGAAAAGAAAAATGAGAGTTCATGGCTATCAATGTAGTTACCAGTTAGCCGTTTACTGCCTGCTAATTATCTTTATGCTAAATAAGGCTAACTGGGCCAGGATCAATGGGTGCTACTCTTATCTACCTACAAGAGTTAATTAAAAAGGTAGAAAAGAAGATCAACGCCACTCTCATCTTGGCCATTTAGTTTGGACTTAAAGCAAGGGGATTAGCCTAGCTTAGCATAAAGACTGAGGCAGGGGCAAGCAGCTAGCTTCAAAAATACACACACTGACACCTGTAAGCTCACTAGTTAACACAACTTATTTAGTTTGGTTCATCTACACACAAATAAATGCAAAACCAACAATTTGTGGTTTTACAGGGACCTGCTAGCATTGATGCTAAATTAAGCTAATCATCACTTAACCAGCAGAAATACTATTTTATTCATCTAAATCTGGGAAAGACAGCGAATAAGCACATTTTCCAAATGATACCTTTTAATGAAAGTGGTCTTTATTGTGTAAAGGGAGAAAAAAATGTTTAATTACCTATTTACGTATAAAAAAGTACTGTTATTTGTTTTAGCTCGATTGAAGTTATTATGCGGAAGCAATAAACTTTTCATGTTTTTGGTTTTATATCTTCTTTTGAAAGACTTTATTCTCTTACCTGTAAACCACATGTCAATTAGACAGTTAACAAAACACTTTCACTATTTGGTCTGTTAACTAAGACTTTGTTAATGTTCTCAATGGTTTTAAATTGAACCAAAACACTGATACGAGCCATCAAAGGTGTCCACAGTCACCTGTCAGTAAATTTCATCCAAGTCAACCCAGATATCAGCTCAAAAAAAGATCCTGTCATTGATGACTACTAGTTAAAGGCAACCCTTAGGACGAACATCAAACTGTGCTCAAAACTACCGACGTTAAAGCGTGTCTTCAGTGCCAGGATGACCTTTATTTAGAAAGTCAGTTTGTCATAAATGACATGTTACTGCTGATGCCATCGCGCATCGGCTTTAATTGTGCCGTTGTTCATTTTAACATATTGCATAGGACCACCCTGGCAATGAAAAGCTTTGACAGACAAAAAAAAACAACAAGCGGCTCATATCTCAACTTGCTTTCCCTGACATTTATTTCATGCGTTGATGCTCCTGCTGTCGAGCACTACGGCTGAAATGCTTGCGCGGGGATAAATGTCACGGGAAATGTGGAGAGCGGGCAGCCATTGTTTGTTAAGAAGCCTGATGGAGGGTTTATGTAACGTGTTTGTCAAGTGCCAATGTGCAAGTAAAAAAAATAATAATAAAATAATAAAATAAAAAATAAAAACAACACAAAACTGTTCATTATCATATTCTAATCAAACTGAAGCCTACTTGAGTGACAGCTCGGTGGTTCCAATTCTTCCCATCACGTCCCATGCATGAACAGGGGAGAGGGGGGGAGCCATGCAAACACAACGGAGGGATGGAAAAGAAGAAAATGAAGAGCAAGAAAGAAAAAAAAAACACACATTCAATAATCAAATGAAAGCAAACATTAAAAAACAAAACAAAACAAAACAAGCTTATCTGTGCTGCAAGGTGTCAACAGCATGCCTGTGGTTTCAGCTTATCAATCACTGAAAACAGTATCAGTCAGTCCCGAGGTGACGAGCAGCAATATAAGACTGCTAAGAATAACTTTGACAGCCGCTCCTTGTTAATGATCTTCCCCTTTGCTATTTGGAAACCTGTTGGGGGGAAAACAGCCATCAAAGTTATTCATGTCAGTCGTTAAGGTCTGTGGCAGCAGCAAGATGTTGCGGCGGCGGCGGCGGCAGCGGCGGTTTAATAACACAGGCAATTGTTTACTCGCTCTCATTTACCCCTGCCATGGATTGCCTCGAAGCAATTTGGAACAAATTGGAGTTGCTGAGTTGTTGCGGAGACGCGGCGGAAGAAGAAGATCCTGTGGTCACAGATCTGATGTGCGTTTACGGTCGACCTCATCGCTTCTGATGCTCACATGAAGCACAACTTATGAAACTATACTGTCAAGTGTGGCTAGCGGTTATTGTTGATTTGTGTTTTTTTTTTTTAAATAATTGATTAACGTAAAGCCAGCAAATGAACAATCATCACATTTTTAGTGCTATTTCTGCTCAGCCACCTTATGTGCTTGAAATTTTTAGAGCATGTAATAAGGTTATTTATAAATATATTTATGAAATTTTAGATCAATCCTTTACTTTGCCTTTTTTTTTTTTTTTAAAAGCCTGTCGATAAACTTTCAAATTTCTTCCTGCATTGACATTCACGGCTGTTTGAACGACAACATTTGAGGAACTACTGAAAATAAAACCCTGAAAACTGTGCTGTTGTTTCTCATCTGACTCCGAATATGCAACATTTTCCAAGATAATGCCCGAATAACTTCCTTTTATTGGATTTGTTAACAACAAAAAAGAAAACAAAAAAAACAACAACGGGCAAAGCTGATGATTTATCTCGTCTAAAAAGACCAAAATCAACAATCTGTCCTGCCCATCAAGTATTGTTTTGGTTGTCAAAGCCGGATATGTTTTATTCTACGACACATTTCAGAGTCACATCGTTGGAGTAGGTGAGTTATTTCACAGCAGCCGTATTTTATTCCAAAGGAGCTGTATGTTCAGTTTATGGCAGACACTGAGCATGCTCAGTATAGCAAAGGCTCCACTGCAGCCATGGCAAATTGTTAATCTCCATTTAGTCCTCGGTTACTGTATAGACAACTCTCCCAGAGGATCATACTGCACAGCCGAGCGTATGGGGGTTTGCTGCTAATGGTGGACCTTGAGAAAACAACAGGGCTTCTGTAATCCACAAATCATGTAGTTTAATAAACAAAATAAACAGTCAAAATGTTCCTGAGGTCAAATTGACTTCCTTGAATTATTAGTTCAACATACAAAGATTCAGCTTACCATCAAAAATGACCAAGAAAACCAGCAAATATTTACATTTCGAGGCTGAAATTAGTGAATTTTTGAGATTTTTGCCTTAAAAATGACAGTGGATTGTATAACGGTTGACTTAAAACACAGCCTGTGATCAAAACAATGAAAGAGTTTGTCTCCCTGCAGCAGCATCGACGCGTCTCTTTCATCTGCTTTTAACTGATTTTGTAAAACAGCAAACACAAGCTATTCAGACAATCCATGCTTGCTGTAGTTTTTAGCTCCTACCTCTTTAGCTTGGCTTTAATTTACGTGTTTTAAAAATGCTGTATTTCCTTTCATTCTAATGAAAGACCCTAAAGCAACACAGCAGCTCTTTCTTCTTCTTTTTTAACAGGATTTTATGAGACAGCAAACCCGAGCTATTCATCCGGTGATTCACTGTACAGTCGGTGCACTTTCAATCAAAAAATATCACTTGAAATTAGAATATAAAAGAGTAAAAATATACATTACAGTGTTCATGAGGTCAAACTGACATCCTGAAGGGATTCATTTTTGTTCAACAAAGACTCCAAACCATAAATATATTCAGTTTACTATCAAACATGACCAAGAAAGCCAGCGTACATTTACATTTCAAGGCTCAAATCAGAGACATTTTTGCTTTAAAAAAATGAGTCGACTGACTTTAAACACAGCTTGTATTCACTATAATGAAAGAGTTGGTCTCCCTGAAGCAACAGCCTGCTTTAAACTGATTTTGTAAGACAGCGAGCACAAGCTATTCAGGCGGTCTTGGTTTAGTTTCTATAAATGAGAAGCTCAACTAACACCGGCACAACTCCTTAAACCGCAAAAGGTTGCTTTTTGTTTTTCCCTTCCTTCCTGCTGACCTCTGACTGCTGGTGCTCCGGCCGCTTGAACTTGTCAGCGTTTAGGATGCTGAAGCGTTGAAAGAGTAGAAAGGGTCAAAAAATGCTGGACCTGCAAATACGACTGCCCACCAGCGGGCTTTACTACCGCGTTTCATATCAGTCGCTTCTGTGTGCGCTCCCCGACAGTCCCCGAGAGCCGCCATACCCTGCGCTGCTGCCGCGAAGTGCTATCACAGCATTTTACACAGCCACGTTGTCACAATAACACACACACACACACACACACATATCATGAGACGTGACACATTTAGGCGCACACGGCAACACAAACGCACACAAAGACGCATTGATATAATGAAAACTGGCAAATGCAGAACCTTGAGAGTCCATTTAATCAAAGTGTGTACGTGTTTGTTGGAAGAAAAAAAACATCTCCAGGGGACATGTGGACCAGATTCACAAGCGGTGGTTTCCCCTTAAAGATCGTTTCTAGAGATGCATGTAGAGTGTTTACCAGATAAGCTCTCTGTAAAGTCAGTTTTATGCCTTCAGTGACAGAAAGAGCAGGAAAACGACGTCATGTCACACCTGAACGACAAATAAACAACCTGTTTTCCTCCACAAGAAAACAACCTGGCTCACCAAACGCCCTGATTCATTCACATGCATATACACAAAGTGGTAAAACTTAATTATCCAGTGCTCAAAACGCTCTTCAGGTGAAACAGCAAACATGTTTTCCTCATGATTCAGTCCTTTTGTCAGCTGTCATGAGGTGTTAATGGTTTGAGGGCATCAGTGACACAGCGGAGCACTTGGAGTGTGCCCCAGTTCAACAATGTTAACGCTCCTTCCCCCAATTAAAAATGTGCCAATTATCTCAAGATCCTGCGATGGCTCTCCAGCAAACACTCGTCGCTGTGGCACAACGTTTAGAAATTCAACAAACAAGCGCGTTAATATTCCGCTCGCTCAAACTTGTTTTTCGCCGTCGCTACACAAAAACAACGACCCGTGAACTCGCCGCGATGTACGGCGGTTCATAAACGTGGTCGAGTGGCTGCGTGGAGAGCGAACGACCCGTCACTCACCCCAGAAACGGTCACGTTGGGGTTCTGACTTGGTCCAATTTAGTGGCGAAAACCAGCCACGGTTTTCCATTGACTTCCTGCCCTTTGTGTGGTTTTTTCCATTTTTAACTCTTAACATCGAGTTGCTGCTCTAGGGTTTAACAAGTACACATAAAAAGCCACAGTCTTGATCGGCTCGCACAGCCAAATATTACATTTTAGAGGAGGTGTTACAGCCTGACGCCGCTGCTCACATTGCTTATATGAAGCCAAAAAGACAAGCTTTAATGTAAAGTTAGATCACTGTGTTGCAGCACAAACTGGTGCTAAATTATCAGTAAAATTATCACTAAATGTAATTAATGTTACTTCCCTTATTCACAAATGATCAACAAACTACTCTAATATGTAATTAAATGTGTATTTTATCACTGACATAATCTGGAACGTCTTCTTCTTACAGCAAGATCCTAAAATGTTTAGTTTGATCAACAGTCCAAAGATATTCTATTTACAACAATATACCACAAAGAAAAACTGAGAAAGTCCTCGTGTTAGGGGCTGTAACCCCGACACTTTCTGGATTTTTTTAACATAAAAATTGAATTGAATGACTAATAAATCGTCAAAACAGCTGCTGATTAGTCGAGTTGATCAGCTAACAAGTTGGCTGCGTTGCCATTTCCGCTCTACGTCAATGAATCTGCCAATTATTTTTAATTGCCGCGCCTCTGAAATGTCAGAAAATGATACCAGTCAACACCTCAAGTGACGTATTCAGTTTTGTCCAATCTGCAGATCGAAACCCAAAAATACCTGATGTATTATCACCAAGGCGAAGAAAAACAGCAACTCGTCACATTTGAGAAGCAAGAAAAAGCAAGTTTTTTTAGCATAAAGGCTTTAAGAACAACCAAACACTCACCTCGTCGACGTTCTCGAAGGCGTTGATGACGTCGTACGGCAGGCAGGACAGCAGGTCGATAACAAACCAGGTCTTCAGGTAGTTCATTCGAATCAGTTTGGGGTCCGAGATGACCTCGCCGGCGGGTCCCACGAACGTGGTGTGGAAGTTCAGGACGATGTCCACCAAGAAGATGACGTCCACGATGCTGTCCACCACCAGCCACGTCACGTTGTTCTGCTTCGTCTTGAAGGACACGTTGTAGGGCACCATGATGGCCGTGTAGAAGGTGAGGATGAGGATGACCCAGTCCCACGTGGTCTTGAAGAGGCAGTAGTGCAGGATGATGTGAGGAGGGGTTTTGGGAGTCTCCTGCTTGTACTGAGGTAGGATGTCTGAGCCGAGCTGCAGAACCTGCAGAAAGAAAGACAGCATGAGCAACTCAGCGCAGTCAGATAAATAAATAAGCACAGCAGGAGGCCGTGAATGCTGCAACTATTTTGTCATCCTGTTGGTGAACATTTCTCAGAGTTAGCGCTGTAGCTCACAGTACTCAGGTTTTTTATTAGATCTTCCCTACAAACCCCGTTTATGCTGCATCTTCAATCTGGGAGGAAAACAAGTCTCAAAACAAGGTGACAGTTTCCACACTTAACATAATCATTTCCTCACAATGCACCACTGTTTACCTTGTTTCTACTGAATAAACTCAGGAATAAATTCACATGAATAACCCTCACCTCAGCCAGCCGGGAGTGCTTGTGGACATTCTCTCCTTTGTGAACTGTGGGCTGCAGCTGCTGTAAGACTCCTCTGCTGCTTGTTAGAGCTCGAGTCAGTCGAGCAAACTTTCCCCAGCCTGAGGATTATACACACAGTATGCACAATCTTTAACACGATGATGTTCAAGATGTTTCCTGGTATTGTAGAATTCCTGGGGCTACAGTGTGTTTTCCCAGCTTGTAGGAAACGGGGTCTGAAAATCCTTTTTTTTTTTTTTTTGGCCAGTATTGAAGAATTGCTCAGCGCTCGCTAATTAGGCTTATCAAACCTCGATTATCGCCGGGGCGTGCAGGGCATCGGCGGCTTCAACGAGCCCCAGGTTGGTGTTTGGATAAAAATCACTATTTCTGGATGATTTTATCTGGAAAATGTGCTCATGTACAGCCGAGAAAGACTCGTGCTAGAAACACTTTTTCAAAGTCCCAGACGCAAACTGGCCAGCGAGCTCTTAGAGGCTAAACAATCCACTGACAAGGACATGTTTTGGGTGGCTGGCTTTTGAAAAATCTGCTTTATTTTCTCTTTGCCACTGTGACATTCATCTATCATGATTACTCATCCACAAAGAATTACAGATTGTTAGCTTGACGCTCGATTAAGAGAGTTCTCGGTTGATTTAAGGGCTGCATTCATGTCAGAATTATGATCAACTGTTTTAAAGGGGACCAGAGCACTTACACAATACTTACAACTCGACCACACAAAGTTTGGCCACAGATTTCGGTTCCTTCTGCAAGCAGCAGTTTGGAACATGCGACATTTTCTGAAGGGATTCATCACGTCCACAGATGCCTCATATGAGGGTTTTATGGTCCGCTGCTCTTATGGTGTTTTGGCTTCGTAGCCCAAAACTTTGTGTGGGCAACTCAGTGTGTCGGTTTGCTCTGACTGATGTTGTTTTTAAGCCGCAGCAGGCAGCTGTTTACAGCATGAAAAGCATCCCTTAAAAGCACTTTACATCCCCTACCGAGCACCAAACATTAGACAAAGTTAGCAACAAACTGGTGAACAAAGTTGAGCATTCAGTCGCATGTTTCACTCATGAGTTGATCGCGACTAACAACAGAGTGAATGTTGGACTTGTGCTCATCAGGTGGATAAAAAACACACACCTCCAAATGAATGACAACGTGGCTGCATCTCTGCTGGATGTGCGAACAGGAAAATGTTTGCTAACAATCAACAGGAGAATAGAAATGACAGCACAGCTGCGGTGCATTGCCAGAGACTACGAATGACTGAATGCTCCACTGAACGTCACAGAAGGTCACTCCTCCCTGTGGCCATCCAGTTATGCAATTCCCTCTCTTTCTGCTTAAGTTTTTTAATTTTAAAACTTCCAAATCTTGAGCAAAAATCCAGTTTTTCCTGATACAGATTATACCCAATAAGGTGGAAACATGTCAGCGCTGCGTTTAGGCTGAACAGAAAACACTGTAGGTTTAAGGTTGAGGAGTGAGTGTGCTGGTCGTTAAAAAAAAAAGCAGTGATAGTGTTTAGCAGACAGCCTCCTCCATAGCACTTATTCTTGCTCTGGTGTAACATTATATTACTTTTAATTTGCCGCTGACTGCTGCTGTGCAAATACTGTACAAGTGCAATTTAAACAAAACGCTAAATGCTGCTCGTGCTGACCTGCGTGGGCGTTTTTGTTCAACTACACTCTCCACTCTGTTCAGGCAGCACAAACCCGTGCTTGTTATTGTTCCCCGCAGGCAATGATGCCTTTAGCAGAGCGCTACCTGTTGATGCTCGAGCCTCAACTGTAATCTCAGTTTCATGATAACGACACATCCTGTTTGTCTCTCTGTCGCTTGTTTGTCGCAGCTCCTCTTTCACTAATTCGCCTTCTATTTTGGCTGTCGTCAACAGTTATGCAGCCCAGTGAATCAGTTTTTTGTGTCGAGCGCTGATAGCCATCGTGACGAGGTGCGTATTTGACTGACTGGGTACCTGCCAGAGCAGATGCACAATGCGTAGGGTCGGCCGGCGGACTAATTTTACCTCTGCCTCTGCATAAAGAGCTGCAGATCACACGTGTCTGCAAATGCATTGTGAAAAGTTTAACTGGATTTCGCTGGGCCATTTGATGCCCGAGTAAGGACGTAAACTCATTTCCCCCTATTTTAATCGCTCTGAAGTGATTTGATAGAAGGCATGAAGTTGAACAAATCACATTCGCGGGCTCTAACCTTTGGACGAGTCGTCTTCGATGGGCTGCTTGAAGGCTGTGATGTCGCTGAACGTGCACAGAAACAGCACCACTTTCTCTTGTTCGTTTCGAATGGGAGCGATCTTCACAAAAAACCAAACAGGCGTCCCTGAAAGCACAGAAAGAACAGCACATATTTAGCTGCATCGCCTGCTTATTTTTAAAGGAAATGACTCAGAGTGCACATATAGCAGAAACCTTCTCGGTTGCGTAATGTAAACTGAAATGTTCTGGACTTTCAGAACTTTCCGTGTTTTTTTTTTCCTGCACAGGTGCCAGCACAGGAGAGTTACACCTGCGAGAGGAGACGAGCGCAGCACCACGTCTCTCCGAGGAAGGCTTCTCTGGTCTGGCCCTCAACCAATTAGCACATTTCTACAGAGGTAGAAATGTTCTGGGCTGCCTTTGAACTCTGCTGTATGTTACACAGGCTCTGAATACATTTGCATGACAAGAGAGTGGAAGTTCACATTTTTTTTCTCTTTTCCCCACATGTGGCGGCGCTACTTACTGTTCTTCTTGTACATCAGTATTTCAAACGAGTTCATCTCATAATTCTCGAACGTTAGTCGCACTTTTTCCGTCGTGTCCTTGTCTGTGAGCTCCCCGTACATGAAGCTGGAAAACACAAAAGGGAAATAACAATTTGAATATTTAATAGACGGCGCTGCATCGAGCACGCATGCTCACACTCGCACTTAAAGAGTGCTGAGCAAAGCTTGAAAGTGTGAATATTTTAATGTGCGTTCCCCTGGGTAGATGAGATTGTGTGATTTTGCTCCGTTTGTTCAGTCGCAGATTGCTTTGGCACCTTTTTTTTTATGTCACTGCACCAAAGTCTTGTCGATCTTTTCCTTTAAAATCCAACTGTATAATTTCACAGCATTCATGGGTTTCCTCAAGAATGGCTTTGAAGCTCAGTGTGGAGGCTCATGCCGTTGCTTTCTTGGTAATGCCTGACTCATCCTAATCCAAAAATGGGCAAAGACGTGGAGCATGAGTGGAGCTGAGATTCCTGCCTGTCAGTAAAAGCAGCCTCGTTCTTTATCATGCAGAACTTCAAGCCTTATTACAACTTAAATTGGGGAGTTTTTCAAAACTTCTCCCTCCAAATAGTCGTCCTGAATGGGGAAATTAGCCACAGAGAACATTTTTTGTGTGTGTGTCGGCCTGTGAACGTGACTATTTCTGCTGTAAAGTTGGACATTTTAACATACGGATTGACTCGCTTTTGGAGGAAGCCTCAAGTGGCCACTCGAGGAACTGCACTTCCATGTTCATTGTTCTGCCCTGGAGGTTGCCGCTTGATTTCACGCATAGACTGTATAAAAGATGGACGTAGCTACCGTGACGTCACCCGTTGGTTTCTGCACTGAGAAAATGAAGCCAGGGTTTTGCTACTTCCTGGTTGACATCTTGGATTTTTGGAGCCAGTGACGCAAAAATCGTCGGAGAGGGGCGGAGCCATAGGAGCAGCGATTGGTCAGACGGATTGAGAGGCGGGCCCTCTCTGCCCGCCCACATTTACCACCTTCTGCTCGCTTCGTCTGTATGGTCGCTGCCGACTGTCAATCAAGCCAGCCACGCCCCTTGCCCCGCAAAATGTTGACGATTTTTTAAAAATTCAGTATTGATTTATTTTCAGATTGGCCACCTGATCTCTGGACTTGACCATGAAAACACATTTTTTTTGGAGGAGTGCAGTATTTCATGATCTGTGATCACTTCTTTTCCAATTCATTTCTATGGGAGCCAGGGCTTTTTGGAGCCAGGACTCGCGGATGTAGTGATACTGCAGGTTTTTGACACTTCCGGGTTGGCTTCATTTTTCGGGGCCGGTTGCTACGTCCATCTTTTATACAGTCTGTGGTTTCACGTTAACTGTTTAGAGCTAGCTGTAATTAATATAGAGTAGAAGTAGATCAAAATGTATTAAAACGTACCTTGGAAGCATAATCTCTAATTGGCCAAATGCAAAGTGCTTTTCAATTAGAATTACTGGCTCATTGTTACTGAGCTTTGTTTTGTTTTGTATGCCGTGGTAAATCATGGTTGTGTTGCACTGTTTGTTGGGTGGGTGTGCACTGTACTGGTATGAGTATTACTCTGTATGTGCTGATTGTGAGAAGTCAGTCTAATTTTAGTTTGTCTTATAAAGAACTGGGCAGAGACAACAGATGGAAATTGGCTTTGCGGCCTAACTGGCTCATCTACAGCTATCTTTCTGTTAATCTTTAAACGCCGTCTCTGTCACATAAATAAACACGAAATGCTTCTGTCAACCAGTCAAGTTGTTGTTTACATCCATGCCTTTAACCTTTTCGCATCGAAAATGTCATCATTACACACTTGGGTGCAATTTAGCATTAATATTGTATGAATTCTTGAGTTATGGTCAAATATGTGTTGGAGTGACCTTTCACCACCGAAATCTAATCAGCTCATCCTCGAGTCTGACTCGACGCTTCTGCTGAATCTAAAGAAACTCCCTCCAGGTCTTCACGAAAATAGAACAGGTGCACAACCCAAAAAAAAAAAAAAAACACGACAACAACAAATTAATCCTGAAGGTGGGTCAAGCAACCATGAACACTTTTAACCAGGCTGCACAGACGTTCATCTCACTTTACTTGTTAGAGCCAAACTCAGCAGCAGTCTGTTCCAGCGTGATCTAAATATAACTCGGAGTTTGTTATGAAATACAAAAGGAAGGCTAAATTTAATGAGACCACATTCTGACGCTGCAGAGACTCTTCACACCGGCGCTTGATGTAACATCACTGATGACTCTTCTTGTCTTCTCTAAGCCGCGAGGAGAGTGATTTTCTTCAAAGAAATGTATTCAGTAACAATTTTCTCAAATGACTTCATAGTCATGTGCGAGAATTCCCACAGGTTTGCCACCGCATGTTTACGGGATGCAGTAAAGAGAAAATAAACATATACATAATTGAAGAGACACAGAAAGAGCAGTTAAGATGGAAATAACATCTTTGATCAGCACACATCTACAGCAAAAGAGCTTAACTTGTTAGACTCCGGGGGAAAGGCGTATATATTCTATGTTTGAGTCACCCTTAGAAACTTCAAACATCCCCTCTGTGTGAATGTTTTATGGCCTGATACGAGGAGCATGAAGATGTTTTTTTTTGACAGAAAATAGAAAAAAAAAAACTCCAGATGATGAGCATGTTGATTAAAGCTACAGAAATCTCTGACGAGGAATGAAAACTGGTAGTGAAACCAGGCGATGAAAATTTAAAAATGGCACAAATCAGAAAATAAACATTTATGTGAAATGTGCAAAAGTAATGACGCATGTGGAAAAAACGCTGAGCACACAGAGGCTTGGATGTGATAGTTTAGCTTGATGTATGACAGTGATGGATAATTATCTTCTACAAGTAGCCAAAACCTGTCGTTACACTTTTAACCAAGTAATCCAAGTTTTTCTTTGAGTTTTTAGGAAAAGTTGAGGTTTCTGGACAGACAGTTGAAACTAATCTTTGGGAATGTGCCACTAATTTGGTCTGCTGGCTTACTTTGTGGAAAACGTCCATCCAATCCGTCCAATCCCTTAGCTTTAGCCACGTTATTTTTCACGAGGTCATTGGGGGCTGAAGTGTAACCCAACTGACTCTGGGCGACAACCATTCATGTCCATATTCACGCCAACAGCAAGCTTACAATCACTATTTGAACTACCATGCAGCACACAACCAGCAGATTAGAACTCAACCTTCCAGTGAGGCTACAGTGCAAACTATAGCACCGCTGTTAAGAAAAACAATCCTGACATACCATCAAAAACACATCAAATATGAATCAGGAATTATCGTTCCAGAAGATCTTTAGCAAGAAGACCGCCACAAGTTTGCTACACGTCTAATTTCCATATTAAAATATGGCATTGCTGCAAATTTCCAACATTGCCAAGGCGAACTCCAGCTGTCTGCCAGAAGCCAGAATGTCTTTATTTGATAGTGCAGTGAGAGAGAGAGACAGGAAAGTGGGGAGAAGAACTGTGGGAGGACATGTGTGAAAGGGCCACAAGCGGGATTCAAACTCATGACCTCCACATCTGGACCGTCGCCCTGTAGGTGGGACACCAGCTCAACCAGGTGAGCTACAGCGGCGCCCAGACAGAAGCCATTTTTGCCAGAAATGCTATTTACGCCAAACATAAACGGACACTGATGGCAAACTTGTTACCAGAAGGCTACAAGAAGTTCAGCACTAATGATAAACTCTGGTGGCAAACCGCTGGTGAACTTTCTCATTATCACCACAACACTGCTGAAAGTTTGCTACTGGCATCATTTTCTGGAAAACTACCGTCTTTGCTGCAGATCTGCTGCAAACATTTTGCAGTAATTAGTCATGAATACAGTATCACCCCGTCTGCTCTCTAGAAAGTATGTTTCTCGCTTGTTTTGTGCGCCGGATTATAAAGTGTTAGTGAAAAGGTCTCGAATACGCCCAGGAGATTTTAGGTTGGTTTTTTCCCCCCCTCAAACACAAGACTTCACTCCATCTAGCAACCTGAAAATAAACCTAAAACAAATCATCACATGCTCGCTTCAGTGTTTGTGTTGGCAAGCGTTGTGAAGCTTATGTTTAGGGACCCGAGGGTCCAAATCAGTAATAGCCGCAGTGCTGGCTGTGACAAACACCATCTCCCACAACAGATGAAATCTCCCACGGTTTTCAAATCTGGCAGCACCGACTGCTTCACTGTGATCCTATTAATATGGTGGTTACCGACATGCTTATTACAGGCACAATGAGCACAAGTCCAGGAATAGTTCACTTGAATAGGAATACTACTCATCTGAACAAGCTTTTATCCCTTTGTGTTCTATTTTGGAAACAAACCCTCGGGGGACTCTGTATGTATGTCCACAGGTTACAGTCAATGATGGGGAGGCAGTTTCTGCGGTTACAACCTGATTACATCACAGATTTGTGTCCCAGTTATCTGGTTTCTGGCTCTGCGAGAGGAGAAATCCAATGGACTGTCTCGAACCTCCTCGGGAACATCTAATCGACTGGCATTCTTATTTACTTCCTCATATGCAGTACACAACAGGAGTGAGTCCAACCGTATGCAATTCACCTAAATGTCAAATTATTCAAGCTTGGATGCCCTCTCAGTAATTGCTTTACATCCAACAGTAGGCTTACATGTAAAATTAAAAGAGAACAATTTAGATGAACCATATGGAAGCTGCAGACCCCTCTGTAGGAACTCAGTGCCAACAAAAGTCAGCACTGAGATTCATTTCTGAACACTTTGTGCACCCACCTGTATTTTTAATGACAGACTCAATCCTCCTCGGTATGGAGGATACCGGTGCTGCACAAGTTTCCGAACAGATGTTCTGCCGTTTCTCACAAACTATTTTTTTCAGCTGCTTTTGCTGGAAGGGTTCTGCTGCTCTACCTTCATCTTTAAAATACCCCAAAGGTGCTCGATTGGATTCCAGTCAAGCAACATACCGGGCCAGGTCGTGCTTTTCACTTTTTGTCTTCTTTAGAAACTTGTGCGATTTTGGCAGTGTGCTCCGGATCGTTACCGTGCTGGAATATTCCTCTTCTGCCAAGCTCCTGCACACCCCGGGAGTCATATTGTCAGCCAGTATTTGAGTACATCCACAGGGGTTCATGGTGTCATCGATAAATGTCATCTTCCCAACCCCGTTTGCACCCACACATCATCACACACCCACCTCCACGCGTCACTGTCAGGACGATGCATTCACTGTGGTCGTCCTGGCCACCTGAGCTGAACAAATGTACCCATCCTAGGAATCATCAAGCTTCTTTTCATGTTCTTTAGCAAAGTTTAACGAGGCTGTTTTGTGCTAAAGAGCAAGCAAAGGTTTGTTTCGTGATGCTCACCAATGTCCTTCTGAGCTGTCACAGAAACTCTGATTTCAAAACTCTGAAACCATCTCTTTAAAGAGCTGGATTGAACTGTCCATGGCATCATTTTAGGTCTCTCATAGCCTTTGAGCTGTACGGACGGCACAATACGATAAAAACAAAGGATGAATCGTGATGGTAACCCCTAACTTTTCATCTAGCACCTGTCTCCAATACATATATATCACCAATGGTACTTCCATCAATCAACAACTGTAGTTACCGTCTCACCTTCTACACACCAGGATGTTAGCGCTACCACTGTGAGCATGCATCGCTGCAATACCACTGTGTTAGCATGGCTGTAAACCTTCTTCTCAACCACAGGAGACAACATTAATGCAGCTGTTGCACCTAACCAGAAGGAAACCTCAGTATCTGGTGTAAAAATAACACCTAAAATGTTTATGTTGCACTGCTGATGCATTTAATCCTGCTCGCCTCCTGATAAATAATAAAGGAACATGGAAACGCTGCACATTAGTGGCATGTAGAGGCGATTTGCAGCATAATCTATTGTTTACTTTTCACTTAAAAATAAAAACAAATGTTCCATAGAAGGCGAGAAACCCCCATACATCAGAGCCTCGTCAAAAAGCTGCGAACGCATAATTACATTATCCTCCTTATCAGTTTACAGCATAAGCCCGCGCTGCCTGGTAGTAGGAGGTGAAAATACCGAGACGTACAGATTTATAGAACGGAAAAGGGCTCCTATTGTCACACAAGTACACAATAAACTGACAGGTTGTTTTCAGATAGAACCAGCCCACTACAACCCTCCTGTCCATAAGCAGCGCGTAGCACCAATATAGACTCCACAGAACTGCATTAAAACCAGTTTAAACAAACCTTGTATATTAATGCATCCTTACTCTTTTAGTAGCCTACCAGCAGCAGTGGATATTTCAGCACTGCACTGCTAATATGAAGCTCAGAACAAGTTATTGCAATTCACCTGCTAGTCTTGTATCTCTAATGCTGCCGTCAAACATTTGAATTAAACCAACGCCAAAATACTTGCTAACTACATGTAGCTACAGCTTCCAAATGGAGGTAAACCAACATAGCGAGCGTCTGATATGTTTTAATTTAAATATGAGGATGTATTTAAACATGGCGGCACGGCCGGTGTCGCCTACCTGCAGGTGCTGCTCTTCTGCATCACCTCGGCTCGGTGGTACCCCGACAACTTGCAGAAACCATCGTTGCTGTAGACGATGGGCCAGTCCACTATCTGCGCGTTTCCCAGGACAAAGTTGGTGTCTGTTTAACAGGGAAAATCAGAAATAAAAAGGGCAAATAACTCGCAGAGAAATATACAACGACTACGGTTAGGAAAAGGGTGAAGAAGGTCTATCTACGTCTACCTGCAGCTGAAGCAGTTTAAGAAGAAGCAGCTGTTCAAAGAAAGACGGGACACAGCTACAAACGTCTGAGCGTATCTGAGACGTATTGGTGTTCAGAGAACAGTGATGATGTAAAAAGTTCACTGATTTCTTATTTAAAACTTGTGTTCGTCTTGTAATGTTCCCCCCGTCATTAAAACGACGCCGCCTTTAAGAGCAAACAAACACTTTAAAGATTTTCATTAGGGGCCGTGATGGTCTATGGCCCATTACACACTCCACACAGGGCAAGTGTACACAAATGGGAGATAAACACACACTTTGGCTTTGCACTTTTTTGTGTGTGTGACTATAACAGGCCTAGTTGGGTGTTTCACTGGTGTTTGGGGGGGAAGCGGTGAGCAGTTGTGCTGCTCATAAATTCATAGGTTGCATTTATTATAACAGATTACACCTTATTGCTAAGTGCAGTCTGCAAATATCTAATTCTAATGGACAACAGAGTTCATTCTCATACGGCACATTTTGCATATTTAAATGTTAGCAAAGCCTCCAGGCAAAACTTATTTGTTGTCAAAATGTTAATAAACCTACACAATCAGAGCCACATGTAAATAATAATGGCTTATTCTCTCTTTTTTTTTAAACCCGTCGGCGTTTATGTGATTAACTTACTCTGTGTCATTACCTAAACTGGAATCATAATACATTAAATTAAAGGATAACGCTGGTGTTTCTCGTTTTAACAGCTGGCTTTTTGAACGATCAGCTCGATATGCAAATGAATGCGCTGTGCTGTATTATCCCTGGGAAACTATCAAAGACTACAGCAGATGTCTACACGCAGAATGTTCATTTCAAATTCGATTGTGAATATAACTTCAGCAATCTTTGCCTTTGATTCGTCAGTAATGAAGCGTGTGGTGTAAAAATGCCATTTTGTAAAACACCATAATTGTATTTTAAGAACAAATACAGAAGCATCTGCATGTTGTGATCTGACATTTTATATTAAATGTACAAAAAAACGACACGCATAATAAATGTACATAATATTTGTTTATATGCCGGCTGGCGAATAATAAAGGCAGAAGAAAGGACAACAACATGTTTATAGATTGTTTTCTCTGGATTATTTTTGACACAATATTAAAAATATTTCAAAAATAAAACAATCTCAGTTCTATCAATACAGCTCTGACTAAAAGCAAAAAGGAACAGATGTAATGGATTAAAATGGGACAGGGGAAGCGATGGTAATTGGGGATAAAACCCTCCAAAAACTAAAAATAAGCACACCACCCTGCTATACACACAACGACAACAATAACATGACGACACAGGGGTGAAAGCAGGGACAGAAAACAGACAGAAACTCACACACCACATATGAATACCCACAGAACGGCACTTCTTTGATCAACATGAAACACAGCGACATGACAACTGAAAGCACGAGTACACTGACAGAATGTGACGCACAAGACGTTCCATGCCAACGTGTTATTTTACAGCGATCACATGAACGTTGATCTCGTGAGAAAAGAGGCATTAAGTGCGTGTGTTGCAGTGTTATTTTTTTTTAAATATCTGCAGTAGCTTTTGTAAATTAACAGCATTTGGTATAGAACATTTCGTGGTACATTACAAAGAGATAGATGCTGTAGAGGAAACACGAGCAGCACGCCAAATTAAACTTCATAGTACCTGTCTGTCTATGTGACAGTGTCCAAACTGAAATGTTTGAAAAGAAAAGAGGGTTAACAGATAACAGTGAGAAAACGTCAGACAAAAAGAAGATGGATCGCGTCAAACCAAAAGAGACACAGCAGCTAACCTGAATGGTTGCTAAATGCTAAAACATGACATCTTTAGAGCAGCTAATGCCTGAAACATATGATGTTTAAGCAAATAACAGAAATATGTTTTACTTTTACTCTGTTTAAAGAGTCCATTCATAAATGTTTGACCATTAGGAGGCAGAAAAAGAAGCTGACAAATGCTACTAGCTAGCTGGCTGCCTTATTTCCTATAGCTTATTTAATGTAGCATTAGCATATAGTTACTGACACATCCAGCAGTTGCGTTTCTGGCCATATGATGAATTTAACTCCAATATCCACTCCACATTTAGCTCTCCTTTAGTCTCTACCAACTTCTGAGAAAAATATTCAGCTTTTTATGTCTAAAATATTTAACTTTCTTTAGCCAACATCACTTCTGATTTAGCAGTTTAGCTTTAATGTTGCTCTTCTGGTTCAATTTGAAGGCTCGAGTAACATTGGTTTGACCACAGCTCATAGCTATTTCTAGTAAAAAAGCTCCTAAAACCTGCTTTACAGAACCAGCTCAGCCCAAAACAAGCAGATAGAAACAGTTAGCAGCTAGCTGGTGGAGCATTTAACAGCTAAAGAACCAGAATTTGATGGTTGAGACCCAAAACAGAGCTAAAAGACGGTCGATATTGGACCCAGTCGCCAGAAACATGACTCCAAATGAATGATAATGTTGTTCTGTAACTGTTGGATGTGTATTTATTAATGTTTTGTTTTGTTTGCTATTTATTAGGGACAGAAACTAAACAAACAGAAAGAATCATCACATTTCCAACTTTCTGACAGTCCACGAACATATCATGTATGATATGCGCTCTGTCAAAAAAAAAAAAAATACAAGCTTAAAATGATGATATTTCATCAAAATAACTTCATTCTACATGACTTATTCATACATTTTGCTTTAAAAGCTCTAACCAGACTCAAAAAACAAAAGTACTTTTCGGCTGAACTGCAGGCAGTGTTTTAAACAAGGCAGATAAACAAATTAAAAATTTAAGTAGTAAAATATTTATAGTAGATAGAGTCACAATTTTTTCAGTATTAATTAACACCTGTGGGCACTTTGAAAAATGTTGTACATGTTGATTCCAATCTTTTCCGATTTTCATTTTATCTTTTTTCTTGCATTAAAACTGTGTCATACTACAGACAAGACATTTTTTTCATTTTTTCAACTCCTTGTCATGGTTGCGCTCTTTCTATAGAGAAGCAGGACTTTGTATTGCGATGGAAAATGAGCTCAACGTGAGTAAAAATGTGACAGGAGCATATTCAAAATGCCCAGAAACTGCTTGGGGTTCACAGCGATAAACAACAGTTCATCATATAACACTGATTATATGTTAATGCTGTGTTCACAGCTCATTTCCGCTGCAGAAGGGGCCCAAAAGCATCAGCAACTGCAGGTTTACAGGCTTGAAATGAGCCAAACATGCAGGAAAGCAGCAGAACTGCAGAGGCCAGAGGTGTTGGTTCTTTTAAAATATTGTGCGACTTCATTTCCTGCAACAATTTGTGCCTTTTCTGCATTAATTAATGGTAGAAATGTCCTTATTCATGTAAAAGAAAACACAAATTTCAATACAATATATATGGATCTAATAATGTTATCCACAGTAGATTATATGAGCTCATAATTCATATTTTGAGAGTTAAATGCTGGAGAAAAAGACCAGCCCTGTCTAAAGGCATTGTTTCGCCTGTTAATAAAGTTACAACAGTTGTTTGAAAGAAAAGTCTTCTGCTTGTTTCCTGTTGAGTGCTAAATATTGAGGAAACTGTGCCTATTAGCTGCTTAAATCTTTCGTGTGACTACTTTTGCTGCTCACTAACTGACTTTTTTAGGTGTATTTTAAAAGGTTTAGAGTATTTCGAGGATTTCAGGGCATCTGAAGTGTTAGTTAACATACTTATTTAACAAACTGGCCCTCAGTGTTGCTGGATACTGGCATCTTGGAACATAGCCATCATCAATGTTGTTGGTTGCTCATTTCTGGCAATAACAGGTTAAAAATGTCTGTGACTGGTTGAAAAGTACGTTACATAAAAGCAGACTTGTGCATGTTTTTTTTTTTCCCTTCATAATTAGAGAGCCAAACGTAGGTGGCAAACTACTGGACACGAGCAAGAAAAATCAAAAAGTAGGCACTCCAATCTTGAACTGTCATCAGAATGTGGAGCAGAGCTGGCTGTTTAACAATGAATGGCTGCTAAAAGGAATATTCATTGTTTGCGAGTGCCCACCCACCACTGTGTCTCAGTGGCATCCTGCAGATTACTGTCTCGGCTCTTTTGTTTCTAGCTTGGGAGAGATTTACTGCTCGCTAATCCACAGACCGCCCAAGGTCATAAGAAAAACATATGCATGTGCTTTTGTTGTTGTATTTTTTTTTTTTTTAAAGGGTGGATTGTCCGTGTTTTTTTTTCCCTCATATATTATACATCACAGGGATTCAGAGATGTAAAAAGGCTCCTTCAGGAAAGAGGCAGTCATCGTTTCTGAACAAGCTGTTCCCTTTTTGTCACAACACATTGTAATGTAGGTATGTTCAGCGGGGACAGACTGACAGCGAGGGCCAAGGACGGCAAATGTTGGTTTGGCACTTCTCAAAGCACTGATTCCAAACTACAGAACTAACTTGAACCAAACTCTGTTGAAAAGAACGCTCGTTATGGCTCAGGTCAGTTAACGGATTCCCCAAACGTGGCTCGTGACAAACGCTGCTGGTTGAGTTTCACAGTGAGCTTTCCATTGTCATAATAAACGCAGAAAAGCCAACGGATCACTGGCACCAGTGTCCGAAAATTCTCCAAGACTTTCATCAGAGTTTGGTAATGTTCAGTTTTCTACTTATCTCTACATCTGGACAACAATGCCATACTCTAATTGGCCAAATAGCATCAGCAACGGTTTATTTTTTTGAAAAAATTAAGAAGATAAAAGGAAAAATCCATATTTTAGAGATTTACTATTAGTCTGGCCCACTGTGATATAGTATAAGTTTTGATTTATAGATCTACCTGAGAGGTCTGGTTGGTATTAAGGCTGCACATAACGATTATTTCATGATTATTCGATTAATTGTTTGATCAATAAATTGTCAGAAAATCCTGAAAAATGCCAATCTGTGTTTCCCAAATCCCTAAATGACATCCTCAGATGTCTAGTTTTGTACACAAAAGCTGTTATAGGAGCAAAGAAATCATAAAATATTCACATTTAAGAAGGTTTTTCCTTAAACAAATACTAAAACTGACAGATGATCAAAACAGATGGTAATTCATTTCAGTCTACTTTACTGTAACACAAAATCTAAATCCTTATTTCATTGTGCAGTCCACACAAGGTTTTTTTTAGGGTATACGTGCAAAAAAAATAGAAAAAGGAATATATGTAGTGGCTTTAGAGGTCTGGTTGGACAAATAAACCACCGTTTTTAACAGTTATTCAGGTTATTTGGGTAAATATGAGGCATTAAATGCTCTTTATCGAGTCAGATTCAAACTGATGTGTAGCTTAAAGAAGAATTACAGTCAAAAGCATTTAGATTTTCTCATTATAAACATGATAACTGGCTACCTCTACATGATTTTAGACAATAGTGCACTTTAACTGTTCATATATCCACTGTACAGACCAGTATCCACACTGGACATTCAGTTCTCCATCATTTCCCAGTTCAGACTTCCACAGCTCTTATATAATCAATAGGAAATGTAATGATTGGACTGACTTGCTGTCTTCTTCTTCTTCTCCAGCTCACTGCAGGGACTCCTAAACGAGAGCTGAAGCTTTGAAAATCCAATCACTCTCAATCTTAACTAATTAAATTAATGAGATTCTTGCCCGCAAGATTGGTGGGACTTCAAATGCAAACGTTTAACACTCCCTTTGCTCACTAAAAAATTAACTTTTCCATAAAGGTGAGGGCTCTTTCTCTAATTAGCCTCCTTCTTCGTTTTTTTTTCATCCCGTTAATTAGTTGATTGGTTCGAGGCTGTTGGACAATTAATGAGTTTCTCAGACAGGCTACACTTCATCTCCGTGTTTAAATCTCGCTCTCGGTGCACAAATATTCATCTCCGTGCTTACCGTTCGACCGTCTCACAATATTCTCCAAAAAAGTATTCTGAGGGGCCACAAGTCCCCTCCGGCCCCCCGCCATCCTGCCGCCTCACTCAGTCGTCTGCAGGTGAATCTTTACTCCTCAATCTGCCGTTTGTCTTCATGGTGTCTCCGGCTCCGAGACGCTGCGTGCGTTTGTTGGACACTGTCTGCCTGTCTGCTCTGCTCATTAGCCGCCTCCTCAGCCCGGTGCGCTGCGCTGGCGCCTCTTTACGCACCTCATCATCCAGGAGAGGAAAACAACGCCGGTGCGCAGCGCACAGGAGGGGCCGTGGCTCTGCTGCTGCTGCTGCTGCTGCTCCACCGGTACCGCTGGCAGGACCTGCAACTCCATCTGCTGGACAAAACTACGCGCGCACCCACGGTTGAGGCTGATTCCTGCCCCACAACAAACTCCAGTGGTGGTATTAAAAGTGCACGAAGGGATTAGTGCTGAAAGGCGCAAAGCCAGAGGCCAAAGGGGGCTGCTTTGATCAGAGCTTTGAAGGTTGGAAAGTTGATCAAATGACCACAAAGAGGCTGAAGTGACCAGAAAGAGACTTTAAAAAGAGACAGAAAGGATTCAAATCAACCACAGAGAGTGGCAAGTAACTGCGAAGACGTTCCAAAATGACCGGAAAGAAAGACAAAACCAATAAAAAGACGCTGAAATGGTCACAAAAAGATGAAAATGTCCAGAATGACTGCCGAGCAAACCACAAAGAGACAAAATCTACTGAAAAACTATGCAAACTAAACATAAAAAGACCAACAAATTGCAAAGAGACGATTTCAGCAGCTGCTACAAGATGCAAAATGACCATAAATGAACAGAAACTGATGCACAACTGCTGCAAAAACAGACAGAAGGAAGGACAGAAAAGACAAGAAAACTCAACACCGAGACTCAGAACAAATAGAGACTATAAACAACTATGAAGACACATAAAATTACCAGAAAGAAACACAAGACAACGACAAAACACTCAAAATGACCACAAAACTATAAAAAAAAGGCTGCTGCAAAATGTAAAATTAAATTGATTGTAAAATTGTTTTAAAAACAGGTGCTGCAAAAAAAAAAACACACATAAGGACTGAAAAAAGAAGAAAATTCTGCACTCAACAAGAACAATTAGACTCTAATCGACTACAAAAACACACAAAAAATAACAGAAAGAAACACAAAACAACTACAAAACACTCAAAACGACCACACGATTAAAACAGATGCAAAATGAACACAAAAGGACGCACAAATAAAAACACAACGACCGACAGACTGCAAAGAAACACCTTGAAAGGATGCAACCAGATGAGAAATGATCATGAATGAACACAAACTGACGCTAAAAAACCTCAAAGAAAGACACAAGGACTGAAAAAAGAAGGAAAAGACTTGACAATTAGAGACCAGGAAACTACAAGGACACACAAAACACCAAGAAAGATTCAATTTGACTAAGGTGATGGAAAACAACCCTACAAAAAATAAAACAGATTTGAATATAAATGAACACAAACCACTGCAAAGACAAGAAAAATCCCCAAGAAAATCCCAAAAAGCAACAAAAGATTTACACAAAACTCAAGAGAAATGACTGCAAAGACCAACAAATCAATGGCGAGGATCATTAAGGGATTTAGAACAATTAAAAAGAGACTAAACAATTACAAAATGACAAGAGGAAGATCATGAACAGAAGACATGGAACCAACAAAAAGAAAAATAAACACAAACTGATGCAAAACCAGACGAAATAACTGCAAAGAGATGAAAACAACCAGAAAAAAAGAGACCGAATGACTGCAAAGAGACGACTTCAAAAGCCTGCAAGGTGCAAAAACACAATGAACAAACACAAATCAGTGCAAAGCCACGACAAAAGAAAAACAAAAAAAAAACAAATCACCACTAAGAGCCTCGAGACAAGACAAAAAAACAAAAGTAATGAACATCAGACTTCAAGGAGACGCTAAATGTCTGCAAAGACGGACGAAATGAACGCAAGGAGACACAAAACAATTAGAAAGAGATGCTAAAGAGACAAAATTATCTGATAGAGACGACAAGAGACAAATAAAATGATCACAAATACACACAAAGCAACTACAAAGAGACACAAAAAGAGCTCGAAATAATGACAAAGAGCCTTTCAAAAAAAAAAAGACCAGTAAAGCCACCAGAGGGAGATCACAAACAGCTGATCCCACTAAAAAGAGACACACAACACCACACAAACAAACAAAACAACTGCAACGAGACACAAAGAGCAGCAAAATGGCTGCGAAGAGAAACAGAACCGTGTAAAAAGAGAAGGAATGTGACAGATAGATAGAAAACCACTGCAAAGAAAGACATGAAGACTGCAAAGAGGCATAAAATCACCACTAAGAGCCTCAAGACTGTCACACACAAATCTGTAGAGCGACAAAAAATGAACACAAAACTGCAAAGAGACGCCGGATGACCGCAAAAAAAAGACGCAAAACTACCACGAAAAGATTGAGAACGACTAGAAAGAGATGCTGAACAACTACAGAGACGCACAAACAGTCGGAATCGACTCAAAAGACACACAAAATGATCACAAATAGACAAAACCACAACAAAGAGACACAAAAAGAGCCTCTAAAGAAATAATACAAGTAAGATGATCAGATTACAAACAACGGTTAGAGATGGAACCAATTAAAGAGACAAAAATGAACACAAAAAAAACCACAAACAAACAAACCGAGACACAAAAAGCTGCAAAGAGAAACAGAACTATGTAAAAAAAAATGTAAAAAGAGTCGCAATAGATGTAAAATCACTGCACAGGAAGACATTAAGGCAGCAAAGAGGAACTTAATCCACCACAGAGAATAAAAACTGAAGCACATCTGCACCGTTTTGAGATATTTCATTTTATGAGTTCTACTTTTGTACTTTTCACTACATTTATTTCACACACTTTAGTTTAATTAAGACCAGCTGATGAGGTGCAGCGACAGCATCCATGTGTTCTCTAAAATAAACAGAGTTGCAGAATCCGGTTTCGATCATCATCCTGGGAAGCACAAGACCAGACATGTGAAACTGACTCAGACTGGTTCGCCTACGTGTCATTCTACTCGTCAACAAAGGTCGCGTGTGGTTTGACCTCATAACACCGAGCCTTATTGAAACGGCAAACTGGGTTTAAGAGTCACGTTTACTTTGGAGAGAGTTGCCCAACAAGAGGAAAAAAAAAAAGCTTCCTGCAGTCCACCCAGGAGGATTCTGGTTAGCTTAGCTTTTCCTGAATTAACTGCTTACAGTCAGCTTCTTGAAAGGAGCTGCAACACTGAACCGTGTGGCTTTGATTCCCGCAGCAGAATTAGGCCTTTTCAAAGACAGCATTTTCCCCAGCAGCTCATTAATCCCGTTCAATTATTTTGGACCCTGCAGCTTCCTGAGCTAAGACAGAGTTCAGGAAAAAAAATGCTTCTTGCGTTTCCAGCACAAATTAAACCGTACAGAAATAGTCTCAAAGAAAAATGTCATGAAAGGTTTCCTCACACCTGTGAGCGCGGAGCACTGCGGGCTTTCTGTCCTGGGCTCACCTGTTGCTGCAGGTATAGATCACTCTGCATGGCTACTATGGAAACCAGCAGGACTGTGTGTCGGCGGCAGAGTTTTATGCTTCACCAATTTAAAAAAAAAACAAGACTGAAAATAGCTGGATAGTGTTGTCATACGTTGACTTCTTAGGGATACACAGGCTGGTTTAAGTACAGCAGGAATCATTAATGTGTTGATGATTGTTGGTTACGCTTCACTTTAACCTCTGGTTTACATTTATAGGCAGCATTCAAAACAAGACTGTTTACGCACACCGCCTGGTGCTGTATATTAATAAATGCATAAAACACCCTTGTACCTGCTTAAGTCGGCTATAAAATAGCTAAGTATGACACTAAAGTGCTATCAAAGCAAGATAAATCAGCCTCTAGAGACTCGTGGCTCCTTTTAAGGACAGATGACTTTGTGAGGAAGTGTTTGCTTTGTTTTATGGTACGTAATCCAAGCTTGGATCCGACCTTAAAAGGTGATGAACGCTACATCACCGGCCAGTTCTTTGCCGTGATACGCTGGGCGGGTAACGGCAATAACTGTTATCAGACAAGTCAGCGTATCGAGCTGCATGTGAGCAGACTGTAGCTGCAAGCAGAAGTTTCAGAGGGTCAGAATCACTGAGTCACCAAAGCGCCCTGGATGATCCTCAGCAGAAAACAGGCTGCACATGGTCACTAAAAAAAAAAAGTTTTATATGAGACTCTAAATCAAATCAAACCTTAACTTCCTGGATTTTCTAACTTCAAAGGCTCAAGAAGGATTTACAGTCACAACAGGACACATTCTGCCGTTTTACAACGAAATGAACCTTTTGTAAAGTTACATAATTTTGCCCCAATTTCCCCAAACAATCTATATAATTCCTCTGAAGTTCTCCTCGTGGAATACACTTCTGCAGTATACGTATAATTGGAGCGATTTCAGAACAACTTGGGAGACTGATTTAGTCGACTTGAAAGTGTGTTTGGTTAATGTCTGTGAAGATTCTCAGTCATCCAGGTCATGGTTCTTCTGGTAGAATAATCAAAGCTACTGGACTGGTTGAGTTCCTTGAAGACGTTCTCATCCAGGAGGCTTCATCAGCTCTGACTGACTAGTTGGGAGTTCCAGATACTGATATCCTTAAGGAGCCATTAACACCTGAGTTTCGGTTTCAGGTGGGGGTTGTTGGTCCTCCCCCTCGTTATGGGAGTCGTTAGTGCTCCCCCTCCCACAAAGGGGTTCGTTAGGGTCTCTTGTGGCTAGGTGTGAATTCATCTTCCGTGGGAGAGATCTTAGGACTGAACTGTAAACAGGTGAGAGGTGATGCCAGACCTCCACCTCTGCTGAGGGATGGTGTTTCCAGTTTGACATAGATGGCTTCTTTCAGCCCTCTCTCAAACCATCTGTCCTCCCTGGACAAAATCTGTACGTTGTCATCTTCAAATGATGTCGAAGACAACAACATACAGAGCCATCTATGTCAAACTGGAAAGACCATCCCTCGAGGTGGAGGTCTGAGGCATCATCTGTCACCTCTTTACTACTCATTCCTAAGATCTCTCCCCAGGAAGATGAAACCACATCCACACCTAGCCACAAGAGACCCTAACAAACCCCTTTGGTTCAGGGGGAGCACTAACGACTCACACAACGGCGGGAAGAGCAACAACCCCCAACTGAAACCTGCACTCAGGTGTTAATGGCTCCTTAGGTTACAAGTATCTGGAACTCCCAACTAGTCAGTCAGAGCTGATGAAGCCTCCTGGATGAGAGGTGAAACGTCTTCAAGGAACTCAAGCAGTTGCTACGATTAGTCTACGCCAATATTTTGTTAATGAGCTCTAAAATAAGGGACTCGCACATCGGGACTGGCGTTTTAAGAAGTTTTTATCCAAAGAAGCTGCGTTGAATGTGGAGAAATTACAATCCTGCTGAAGTGTGGATTCAGCTTCTGCGAGACAGAGAAATAAATTACAGACTTGTTCATGCAGGGAGCTAAAACAGACTTTTGTGGACATTTCAGGGGGGCTTCTCAGTCAACACACACCAACATGTTCTGTTGTCACATTACAAAGACAGTCTCTGCTTGTCCTTTCGCTGCTGCTGATGTTAGCTTCACCACGTCTTGGTGATTCTTAAGTGGCTCAGGTGGTCTGTCATGCGCTTGTGTTCGGGGAAATTGGCAAACTTGGCCTCCTTGATCTTGAGCCAGTCCTGGGCTCTGCGCTCCTTGACGTGGCCGTGCTCCTGCTCCGCGGTCATGTACGGCCGGCTGAGCCAGTATTCGTTCTCGGCCTCACGCTCCAGATTCTTCAACGTGTTGCGCTTCATCTGCCACGTAATCGGCCGCGGACGCCGATACTTTCCGATCCACTGCTTCCCAGGGATGCCTTTCCGCAGCAGGGTGAGGGTGAGAAACATGGTGGGAAGTTAAATCTGGAGAAGCAAAGAGAGGTCAAATTAGATTAGTGACTAATGTAATGATGATTCGTGCCAGAAATAGCTCTTCAGCGCAGGTACAGAGGGGTTTCAGAGAGAAGTCGTACAGTATGTGAGCTGTGCAAGCAGAAAAAAGAGGGAGGAAATCATCCAAAAAAAGAGCATAACAAGAGGAAAAGTTGTTTTTGTTGTCAGGAATTACAAAAATGTGGAAATCAATCTGATCAGAGCCATAATTTGCTTGTTGAAGGTGGCAGTGGGTGGTTTTTTAGTAAAACTGCAGCAGTCAACACCTGTTTTAATGTATGTTCATGGTTGTTTAAACCATTTCACTAACATTTATCACACTCTGCGGTTGATGTGTTTCCAGAGTTTCGCTTTGGGAATCACTGACAGCTTATACAAAAGCAGACTGAAAAAAAAAAGGTACACAATGCAAGGATGTGCGTAGTGCTCAGAATTCTCCTCTAAGCGGTGATTTCACAGGTTTCCTTCAAGCTGCTTTACTTCTAACTGTGAACATGACCATTTATAAGCTGGTTTGACATAGCAGAAGCTCGCTTTCTGCCCCCGGCTGTGCACACGTCCATCCCTTTTGGATTGTGTGTAAATGGGAAATCCCTCCATCACCACAGCAGCAGCACAGTGTACAGGCATTGTTCACAGCAGTGTTTCTGACGTACAGGAGGAAGAGCACAGGTGATAGCACCAATAACGGCTATGAGGCATTCAAATGTTCCAGTGAGCTGTGACAGAGAGACAAATGCACCAAACCAGTTGCTGAACTGGACCCCTGAAAGCAACTAAATGGAATTCAGCCATTGCTGGCTTTAAAATTTACACCAGTTTCTGTTGTGATGTTAAAAGTCCTGCACACACACACAAGTGTTTCATGCTAACTGGCTGATTGTAGCGTGATTTTATTTAAAGCTTGCAGAGTAACTTCTACCCTGATATTAAGCTGACTGGTCACTGACATGCCTCAAATTTTCATGGTGAAAGCTACGGTAATTTGGGGAGTATATTTCCCTTTATATGAGGCAGCAGTAGAGACAACAAAGATGCAAACAAGGATGAGCGTGGACTGAAAGGGCAAAAAAGACATGATTCTAACATCACACCAACAGTCTAAATGAGCTTGTTTTGCAGCATTATATATTTGTAGTTTCATATTTCATTAAAGTGTGAAAATAGATATAAAAACAGCCTAAAGCTTCAATATAATGAGCTGAAAGGATTGTATTAGTTTTAATATTTGGGTTTATTTTAATGCAACTGGCAGCAGTGGCGCATTTGCAGCCACTGTTTGTTTATGTGTGTAATTTTATTTTCCTACTTGAGAGACATACTTGCTTTAGTTTTTACAGTCAGGCATTCTTTCAATTGTTTTCTCGATAAATCAATTAGTTGTTTGGCAGCTGAATTGTCAGAAATTGGTGAAAAATGTCCATCAGTGTTCCTTAAAGGCCAAACATCTTGTTTTGGCCACAACCTAAAAATATTAAGTTTACAGTCATACAGAAGGTTAAAAAAAAAAAAAAAAGAAAATATTCACATATAACAAGCTGGAATGAGACTTTTTTTTTTTATACTATACACAAAAAACAGAATAAAGAATTGAAAAAAGAACAGAATAATTTTTTTGATGACTTGTTGCAGCCCAGTTCTCTACAGCTAAAATAACACCACATGAATACAACACTGAACAGAAAATAAAGCGAATTTGTTGCATTGATTTTGTGAGGAAAGGACCTGTCAGCCTCAGCCGCATTAAAACAAATCTCATCACCAAAATAGGAAATCCCATGTCAAATACTATCATACAGCCTCGACATCTCGTAAAACTTTATTTTACGTTTACAACAGCCAGAGAGGAATCTGACCCATTTATTGATCAGTGGGTCATCATACTACTTTACACGCTTTTGGTTCTGTTGAGGATATTGTGCAGGCAGCAAATTACTCAACGTACGTCAGGCAAAACACAAAAGAGACAATTACCTAAAAAGGAAGAAATGCATTTCCAACGAGTCTGCAGTTAATGGTTTACTAAATGCTGACCCATGGCACACTCATGACAAATTTACAGCAGTGGATAACAACGACGGCACACAAAAACACTTTAACTATCCAGAGTTTGCTGGGTTACAGTAGAAAAGGTCGACAGTGTGTAAAAAACAAACAAACAAACAAAAAAAAAATGTGCACAACAAACCTGCAACACTCAGTATACAGCAGAAGTATACTGTTTTTGCATTGAGTTACTACTGTGGGGCCTATACATCACCTACAGTAAAGCTATACTCTTGGATTTTATTAGTTCATAAGAGCAAATATCCTACTGTTTAATCTAAATGCAATTAAAAGGTGACACAGTTTCGAATAACTTGACATATAAGTCTCGTCTTATCATGTAAAACACATTCACAACTACTAAACAGTCTGTAAAGCTATAAAATGAAAATAATCTTAACGAGCATACTGGATATAAAAGCAACCCCCGCTGCTTTGAGTGTAACTACGTTGTTTTAAATAAGGTGAAGAGAAAACACGCAAAGTACAAATACAAATTTAAGCAAAGTCTGCGTGCAGGAGGCTAATTCATAGCTGCTAACATTAGCCGCATGCAATGTGAGGCTAGCTTAGCCAAACGGTACACACCAAGGACAGCTTCAAAACAGGACTGTAAGAAGAGATAAAATGATGAGCCACATATTTACTCTTTGTCTCACCTTCCAAGTATGTTAACCACCGTTGTCTTTACCACGACAAGATGAAAACAAACCCAGAATTAGCTTAAAAACACAAAAAGCCAATCTGGTAGCTATGAGAGAAGCAGCTAGCTAAAAGGGTCATTAACTTCTTTTTTTTCCGGGGTAGCTACGGCGCCCGAGAAGGCTCAAACACATTTTAAAAAATGTTCGCATTCTAAAAAAAAAAAAAAATCCTAAACTGCCTTAGACAAACAATATTTTGTAAATATCTCGTTTGACAACAATTTATATTACGGCACATAATTTACTCCACATTTTATTGCCGTAGATTTGTTTACTGCTCTTTTATGAGGATGCGTTGCAAGAAAACAGGAAGTAGCGGTTTATTGCATATTTAGACATGTATCGTTAATTACAACAACAAATAGATTTAAATATTCTAATGCGAATATACATTTTCTAGTTTAAAAATCTGTTTATTTTCTAGATAATATGCTTGGTTGGTGGGAAAGGACACAGAGGTGATGTTGTTATCGGGTGATGTCATGCGAAAGTGTTTTTTTGTTTTTTTTCTTTTTTCCTTTTTCCTGATTCGGTTGTTGCGTAAATCGACACAAATGCAGTAAAAATAGGAAGGAAAAAGAGAAAAAAAAACACATGATGTAAAAAATGACCAGCCTCCTCTGACATACATTTAAGAGCCCTGCTGGTGGTGCACTTCAGTGTTTCTCCAGTGTTTGTTGTCCGGCTCTGTCGCAGCAAAGCCAAGATGTTTTTCGACTTGTTTTCAGCAACAACATGGACTTTACTGGCTCTCTTTTTCGCCCTGTTTTTCCTGTGAGTATCTGATTTTGTAAACTTTAAATCTTGGGGTTTGACTTTGGTCTTTTTACTGCCCAACACTAATAACAACCTGATCTCTAACTCTCTCTCTCTCTCTCTCTCTCTCTCTCTCTCTCTCTCTCTTGCAATGCAGGTATGGAATTTGGCCATACAGGTTTTTCTCAAAGCTGGGGATTGAAGGACCAAGACCTCTGCCATTTATTGGAACAATGCACCACGTTGCAAAGGTAAGCCAGCGCCAACAAACCTTGGAGCCTGGTGTATGAACAGGTGACTGGTGATTACTGAGAGTAAAGAGGTGTCAGTAACCTGCCTGGCTTATCTGTGCACCTTGACTCTTACTGTTCTGTGGCCGTTCAGCCTTTAAAACATATTTCTTGTAGGGATTTCTTGGATTTGACCGCGACTGCCAGGCCAAGTATGGAGACGTCTGGGGGTGAGTAAAACAGTGGGAAAGTATTTATTCTGCAGATGATTAGATTGCAAATGTGTAAGCAGGATTTTACTGTTTTAGCTCACCGTGTTGGAGGTTATTTAAATTTGTACTTGCATATTAAGTGCTTGCTCAAAGGGAATCATTAGATTTCTCTCTATACCAGAATACTGTAAGGTCTTGTTGCTTTGCTGCTTTCCACGACTGCAGGGTATAATGAACTCATAATGATAAGCAGGAGGATAGGTTGGGTCATTTTACTGCCTGCGTATGTCAATAAATGACTCCAGGGACCCAGAGCAAATATTTGTATGTAATATTGCAAATGTAAAACTGGTGTATTGTAGGCAGCTCAAACTATATACCTTGATGTTGTGCTTTTGCAGGTTGTATGAAGGACGGACGCCGTTGTTAATGGTGGCAGACCTTGAGATTATTAAAAGTGTGATGGTGAAGGAATGCTACACCGCCTTCACCAACCGCAGGGTAAGAGACGCCCCTTATTAGACACCAGAATCAGTGGAAATTCAGCGTTCTAGCAAGTAATTCAGTAGACTCAGTTACTCAAATTACATGCATGGTGGCAAGACAAAAATTTACTGATTCAGATGAACCTTTAAGCATTGTTTAATGAGTTGTGTTAACATAAGAATATTAGTAATAATTACGCCCACATTTCTGTGTTAATTGATTTAAAATAAAATTCAAGTTGTCCTGAACTCAAAGCGAAGGGGGAAAAAAAGCCAATTTCATTAAGTTACATCAACTTAAATTTAGTGTTAAATCAACTAATTCGCAAGCTTGAGTTTAAATTATACATAAAAATAAGATGATGCAATTATCAACATTACCATGTCAGTTCAACTCGTCAAAATTATGTTCGCAACTTCAAAGGTTTATCAAACCAATCATCAAACTGGATTTGTTTGACTTGTAATTGACTAATAATTAAGTGGTGACAATATGTTCCTTCATTTATTTTTCAAAGTGAAAGGAATTTTATCCAAAAGAGATATTTCTGAATATTCTATGGACTGACTAAGCTGTGCAATCAAACTGCATAATAAAAAACTATCAATAAAATAAATATAGCCAAGCTAAGTAGTTCAGCTAATGTTTATTTATTATTATTTATTTATGTTTATTTGTTATCACATTGGAAATGTTGCCCTCATTTGATTGGAGTGTAATAATTTGTGACAGTCACCTGTGAGATGACGCCAAAGGTGAAAGTGTTGAAAGAAGTAACGTTATTTCAGCAGATTTCAGTGATTGCACTGGTTGAAATGGGCAAATATTGGAGGACGAAAATTGTGTGATGTGTCTGCAAGGATCTAAACGTTCAGTGTTGTTTCCTCTGATCACAGGACAGTCCTTTAATGAACGGGCCGATGGATGACGCAGTTACAGTAGTGAAAGACGAAAGGTGGAAACGACTTCGGAGCACAATATCGCCATGCTTCACCAGTGGAAGACTCAAACAGGTTGGTGTCATGAACAGCTTCTGACTCCATCACCTGCAATCTGCAATCAGGAGAAAAAGCAAGAAAGGAAACTCAACTCACTTTCCTTTTCTGTCCACTCTGTTGAAGGCTTATCCTCTTGTAGCTCGCTATGCAGACCGACTTGTTGAAAAACTTGGACGCACAAATTTGGATGAGGCCGTCGATGTCAAAAAGTATGTTGTTGGTCTGTCTTTAACAGCATATTGTTGCATTGAGCGCCCTGAAATACGTACATGTTGTTGCTCTTAATCCAAACCCATCTCTCTTTTCCACATCCTATAGACTTATGGCTCCTTACAGCTTAGACGTGGTGACCAGTGCATCTTTCAGTGTGGAGACAGACTCCATCAACAACCCAGACGACCCCGTCAATGTTCATATGCAGAAGAATCTAAACTTCAAATTATGGCCCTTTTTTTTTCTAAGTACGTCCTCCTTTTGTCTGTTACAGACACAGATCATTTGATCACATGGTGTCGGTAACATGCAAATATTAGTTCACAACTATTTGTTCTTCTTTCAGTGGTGTTTCCGTTTGCTGCTCGTCTGCTGGATCTTCTAAAGGTTGAGATAATGCCCAAAGCCAGTGTAGATTTTTTCTACAACCTCATCAAGAAGTTCAAAGATGAGCATAAGACAGATGAATCTGTAAGCACACTTTTCTCTTTTTTGCAAGAAATAAAAGAGAAGATTGATACCACTGTTCTATCCCTGTGTGGAATGTAAAGCTGGGGACGCAGCTTTGAGAAAACTAAATTGGACATCCAAGCGCACGGCTTGATCAGAAATGGTGTGATATGACTTTGATAGCGATTCATTGTACGCTTTATTTTTTTTTTTACAAATATACGTCCCAACTTCTAGCGTTTTTTTTTCTCTCTTTCAAATAACATTGCAGACATTTTAAGTGAATCTGCAAACTGATGCAGTTTGTGTGAAAGTTAAATG
>NW_007579221.1:0-124999 GCF_000690725.1 Stegastes partitus
AAAAACACACATGTGGCGTCGCAGTTTAGTTGATCCTCTCTAGGAATCAGTGTTGAAATATTTGTTTTTTTAAGTTCCAAGAAGTCGATCACGGAAACATGCGGCTGATTCTGTGCTGAGATTACACCTTCTGTCGGTGCTGCAAACACTTTTTTTTTTTTTTTTTACTGATGTAGCAGCTACAAGAGGCCGCTTGCACCTTTAAAGTAGCCCAACAGTTTATTCCAATTAACTGAACATTTTCTAGTTTAACTTTAATCCCAGCACTCTTTGTTTCCTGCTTTTGCTGCTCATTAATCCACACTCGAGCCACGCGGCGGCTTCAGTCGAGTGTTTACCCACAAGGCCGAGCCATGAATGGCAGCTACGTCGAATACAGTATTTTTTAAAGATGCGGGGGTGGGAGAGTGTTTGGAGCTTCTCTACCCGGCAACAGGGAACTTAGTCATCTCTGTCGCAGGCCTCCCACGCCCTACCCACGCTGCACTGCTCTCGGTCTCTCTCGGTGGTGGAGGTGCATGGCCGCGGACTTGATACCAAAACTAACTGCATCACTTCATCCAGGCCCACAGATGACAAAAACACACATTTACGGTAAACGAAGAGGGGGGGAAAGCCTTGACGGAACAGGGCTGGCATAGGTGGGTGTGAGTGTGTTTAGTGTGTGTGTTTAGTGTGAGTGTGTGTGTGTGTGAGTCGACCTTCTTCTGACAGTTGATGGAAACTGATACCACTTATCAAACGCTACGAAAAGTGTGTAAAATGAAAGGAGAGGCTGAAAGGGCAAAAGAGTGAGACGGAGAGTGAAAGATGGTGCATTTCAAAGCGTGCTGACCAACTGTGTAGGTCGCTGTGCGGTGACACGAACTGAGGCTGGCATTTATGAAGGTCACGGTCAAGGAAGTGATGGAGAGTTTCTGTCACGCTCACAATTCAGAGATTGATTGTTTCAGGAGGATTTAAGCCCAGACATGAGGTCCCTGCTGACTCCTGTACTGATCAATAAATCAGTTACCATCTTCCATTTTTGAACTGATTTCAGTGATTTCAAGGCCGTCTGGCAGCGAACTGACGTCTTTGTTTCGGACTGAATCAACCACACTGCTGGATCTGACTGTGCAAACAAAAATGACACGTCTGTAACTTCTTCGACTTAAATTACACTTTCCATACTTTCCATGCAGCCACAAAGACCCGAGCACTGGCTTGAAATTCTTCCTCGACTTGTCGCGGGGGACATCCACAGACCCACGCGTTCGCTGACTCAGCACGCCTGTTGTGTACACTAAAAACCCGACTTATTACTGTACGAACACTCACATGCACATCCACTGACCGCACTGCTATCTGCATCACTCTAGCGGTAGATCTTGCATAAATAACACGTGTTTGGACTAAGAACCCTTGAAGCTGAGATGCAGCCACCACCGAGGCTGGTTTGTACCGAACATGTTCATTAGCGAGCAGAGATCACGTCTCCAAGAACAGCACTGGGCGAAGAGTCCGCTTGTTTTTTTTTTCTTCTATGTGGCTGCAACCAGAATTACAGGATTATAGAATGACTTTGACCTAAATGATCCCTTTTATTGTCACAGTTGAAGCCATTATGTTGTTGCACCTGGTGCGCGACGACCAAAAGCGGGACTCCATCTTGAAATATGGCTCCAGCTGTCTAAGCCCATTAATTAAAGCCGTGACAGCGTTCGCTGGCTGCAAATAGAAAATCAAAGAAATGCTCTGGATAGAGCTTCCTCATGGTTCTTCTGGTAGAACAGTATATCAGAAACACAATCACCAACACAGACTGTATATAAAAGATGAAGATGCAGTCGTCCTCGGATGTATTCACACCCTCCCATTAAAGAAGAGGGAAAAAAAGCTGTCAATGAAATAAGCTGAAATTGACAAAAGTAATAATAAATAAAAAATTTAATGAACATCATGACGTTGCTGTTGAATTGTGGTTCAACAGAAATATTTAGGGAAAAAAAAAAAACAAGCCTGATGGGACCCGTGAACTAATATTTAGTTGAACAACCCTTTGAGCCAATCACTGCCATCAGGTGTTTTCTGTAACTCCCAATCAGACGTCTGCACCTGTTGACAGGTGTTCTGATCCACTGCTCATCAGCAAAGTGCTCTAATCTGTCTGGGACGGTTTTTTAAAATTCTTCTTTTCAACCACAATTTAAAATCAACATCTTATTTCACTAAATTACAATCCAGCACATTTTTATTTATTATTACTTTTTTCAGTTTCTAGTTATTTCAGTGACTGTTGTGAATTTTGCCTTTTCTTTAATACAAGGGGATGAATACATTTGAGGACGACTGCATCTCCAGGTCTGGAAAGTGAAACTAAGGCACACACGCCTTAAGCCTGCACTCTTTCTAACGGCCAGCAGGGGGCGACTATTGTGGCTGCAAAAAATGGCAGATTGTGTAGAAGTTTATGAGAAAATGAGCCGACTTCTCCTTTGATCCATAATCTCAGTAAACCTTTTTTTAAATGAGTTTCTGGTCTAAATTGCTGCTTTAAAGTCTCCTTTAATCCAGCTTGATGTTCAGTTTGTAAATTTAGAAGGAGCGTAGACGGCAAAGCTTTAGGACGGAGCTGCCTTGTGTTTGTCACTGTAGTTTCAAAAGACAAAAAGGTGCTGATGGCAACATTCCAACCTGAGGCTTGAAAACAGGAAAACAAATGGGTGGCGTCATGGTGGCTATGTGCATGTTTTAGGTACAGTCTATGGGTGAGGCCTGGTTCAAGCAGTTTTCACTATGTGTGCATGTACAGCTTTATGTCACTGAAAGCCGACCTTTTTCAGGAAACTCCTCATGCAGAGTTAACATGTTTCTAAAACATCAACACCGACGCTCGCTGTCTAACTGGGTTTAATCAGCCGCTGCATGTTCTTCCCTGATTTCTATGACTCTATAACTAAGCAACCACAAAGTAAGCACAGATGGATTTTACAAACTCGTACAAGAAAGACGGAGATTATGGCAATTTTAAAACACTTGTTTCTGATTTAACACGCTGCTTTACAATGAAATTGGACGTCACCTTAGAGACAAACACGGCCCATATAGTCGTATTTTCTGTTCTGGAAGGATAAACACATAAACAGCGAGTCTGTATGTCAAATATTTCTGCCGCTTCGTTCACGAAAGGGTTAAAAATCTCGATGCGTCAGCGGACGTCTGGCATATTATTGCAAAACTACACAGCAGCACTGAATCCGTGAAGAAGTACAGTCATCACTTATGGCTTGCCCACTCACAAAGAGACTCTCTGTTGATTCAAAAGGTGAATGTGGAGCATGTGTGTTATTGATAGTTGTGTCTCTTGTGTACGCCGATAGAACAAAGCCTACAGATCTTATATAATGTGCGTCTGTGAAACTCCTGCTAACGTCACCGGCAGACTCTGCAAACAGGTCGATCAAAGTGACTGAAGCGCTCCAGAGCCGGAGCCCTTTCATCACCTCATCCCATGTGAGGACAGCTGCTGTGATATCGCCGGGAGACGCAACGCCGCCACTTTCGCTTTAGCCCTTCAGAGGTGCGGTCAGTGCGTCACTCTGTGATTACACGGCTAAGTTGGGACCTGCAGGTTACATGCCAAGTGCCAAATTTAGCCAATATTTTGCCGCAACCTGACCGGCTGCCAGCAAAACTGAAAACAGTCGTCCCTCACGGCGCTGCTCGCCGTCTCTGTGATTATCCACCATCAGATTTTACATTACATTTCCTATTTTTAGCCCAGCGCTGCACAAGGCGAACCTGAGCTTTGCATGCCGAGCTATTTATTGCTGTAGGAAAATCTCTCCTCGTGATCTTCACACAAATAAGAGGATTCAACAACCGCTTTTTGAAGCCTGAACAGAAGCAGAACTAAAACATGCCATGCAGCGCCTGGCAGACAGAAATCCCCTCAAACTTCTAAATATATTTCCAACCTGTCGCTTCATTCCTTGCTGCTTTTTATCCTTCTGTTTTCTTTACAAATCCACCACTGTGTTATCTTCTCTTTAAATGTTTTGATTTGTCTTACTGAACCTCCTCAAGCAGAAACGATGAAGCAACTCCCCTCGACCGGCTCACACAACTAAATGGGAAATAACAGGATCTCCTAGAGGTGCAGTCCAAGTCAATGCTGAAAAAAAAACAACTAATGTCCAGCTTGTTGTCACTTACCAGTGTGTCTCTCTTCATCCTCCTCTTCATCAGAAAGTCTTCAGTGAAAACTGAGAAAGGCAAATAGAAAGAGAGAGAGAGAGAGAGAGAGTGAAGGGAAGAGGAAAAAGAAGAGAGAAGGAATGTTTTAATCACTCTGAAGGAAGCCAGTTATCTTCCCACTCACTGTGCTGAGGATCCTGCTCTAACAGACACACACACACAAACACACACACACCAACACACACAAACACACACTGAGACACCTCCAAAGGTCAAGATGAATCACGAGGAGAGAGAAAAGAAGACACAGAGAGGGGTGACAGGGATTGAGAGAGATGACAGTAAGACAGAAAATAAAGGCTCCAGAATAAGAGAGAGGAATGAATAGAATGCAGAGAGAGAGAGAGAGAGAGAGAGAGAGGAGGTGACGGAGGGAGGGAGCGCTCACAGAGACTGGAGAGAGACAGAATGAAATGCTAGGCTTGGCTGAGTCATCTCTAACAACCACTTCCTCCAAAAAAGCTCTACTAAAAGCTCTACTAATGACTAGCCAACTTCTGATGCAAGCGCACACACACACACACTCACACACTCACACACACACACAAGAATCTCCCACTTGAGCTGCAGCTTTTTCTTCCTCCTTCAGCTTCAAAGTGCTAAAACTCGCGCTTGCAGGTCCGTCTCAGCGAGGACCGATTTGAATGAAAGGCATTTCGGTCGACTCTGGCACGGATCTGTAAAAAGCCGTTTGAGGGTTCAGACTTAGTCGGGCCCTCGGTTAGCATAAGGGGCTAAAAGTGTCTTATTATGCGACCCGAGGAGCCTCACAAAGATAGAAATACAAGCTCGTATTTAGGGGAAAGCCTGAGAGTGCGACTCATGACCCCCGCTGACGGTGTCATGAGAAAAAGCCCAATCTGCTGCCGGATTCAGCTTTTCCCAGAATTCCCAGAGGTATTGACTTCTTAGGTTTTTTTGCATCGAGGGCGGCTCTGCTTTACATCCGTACACCATGCTGCTAAAATCACGCTGAGGGTCTTCCTTAAAGGAACAGTTCAACATTTTGAAGAAAGAAAAAAAGTTTATTTCATGTTAAAGATCCTCCTCTGCAAAAATCTAGCTTTTACCTTGTTAACTTGGTTATATGTTGGATTATTTCTACATATTAGAAGATGATTAATGAGCAAAATAATGAATATTTCCACGTTGAAGCACGGATTTAAACTTCCGAGGCAACAAACCTAAAGAATCTAATCCTGTTAGCTTTCAGAACAGGGCTTTCCATATCATTGCTCTTCTTCAGAAGTGGCCAAATTACTCCATTATTACAGCTCTTGCCACTGTGTAGAGTAGTGTTACAGTGTTTGAGCAGACTCGTAGGTGAGCTGGTGTGCTCGAGCTGCAGCAAATGGGAAAGGATGTGTTTAGAGAGAGGCTGGGAATCAATAAATCTGTACATTCTAGAGGAAGGAAGACTACAGAGATGCATCTAAGATATTTATTTTAAGTTATTTTTTTGGCTTTTTGCCTTTATTTGATAGAACAATTGAGAGAGAGGCAGGAAAGTGGGGGAGAAGAATGGGGGAAGGAGCTGCAGGAAAGGGCCATGAGCGGGAGTCATGACTCATGACCACTGCGTCTGGGACTACAGGCCCTGAATGTGGGACGCCAGCTCAACCAGGTGAGCTATATCTGAGATATTATGAGGCAGAAAGGGATTATACTCTTCTAAAACGTCTAAATATGTGACGTTAATACTCACAGATGAGCTTTTTGAGTTAATTCATTGCCCAGGGAGTGATTTTAAAGTCAGCTGATAACTTTTTAGAGAAGAAGTTGACTTCACAAGCAACAAAATCTTTCCTGAGCTACACTGCTTTACTGTACAACTCTTCACTAGGTGGAGAGTTAAGACATGCTTGGTGTAACTTCTGGAAGCAGGCATATCCGCTAAACCTCATTAATTAACACGCTGCAGCTTACATGCACGTCTACCCACACATATAAAAATATTAAGGAGTTGTTCGTCTTTAAAAAAAAAAAAATCAATTATCCGCTGACTCTATTTTGAGCAGCGTTTGGTGCAAGTTTCACTTTTGCTTTTGGCAACTGCAATGAAGCTTTTAATCTCAATGTGACTTCAAGACTTCAGGATGCTGCTGTTTGCCAAGAAATAGTTCCGCCGCACATGGAACCTCTTAAAAACACAAATCGTTTTGCATTAGTCAAACCAACGCATAAAACTGGCCCATTATTAAATGTGTTTGTAATCACACTTTTTCTTAACTTCTCCCCCGCTTTATGCTAAGCTAACGTAACCACATCCCGACTCCAGCCCCATATTTATCCCACACGCATATCAATCCTCACATCTCCCTCTTGGAAAGAAAAGCAAACAGGCACGTTTCCCAAAAGAAAAAAGAACAACAGCTATTTGTTCAAGAGCAGTTTAACAAGCTGAGGCCTTGTCGCCGCACATCTGGGCGCCGCCTGACGCATCTGATCTGAGGCAGAGTTCTGTGATTTAGGAGGGTTTTACGGGTGCGGCATCAGTGTCAAACCCATGTGGGATGGCGCGAGTGAAGGTCGGTTGGTTGGTGGAGCTCAATGAAGAGATCAAAACCGGAAACAAGGCTGCTGGTGAAAGTGCAGCTTCTCGCTCTCTTCTGCACTTTGCACTGACATTAATAACCCCCGGGGTTATTTTGACACAAATGAATTCCCACCCCATCCAGCTGAAGCTCTTATCCGGAGGAAGTCATGGGAACTCATAAATACACACATCCTCCCTTGCAGTTCCCACACTTTTCCCAGCACACACACACACACACACACATATACACAAACCCTTATACAGCCACGGACACAAACACATGATGGACGTGATGCAAATTCTGTTCAGTCATACTGGCACTAACGAAAATGGGGAACAGACACAGATCACTGCAGCAGATGCGACTGCAGCTCAGCCCGGTTAATTACAGATACAGCTGGAGAACAGGATATGACAGTTCTGCATGTTACTTCTGCAATGCATGCTCAAATATCAGCGTCAAGCACTGGTAGAAGACCATCATCTCTCTGCCACGCTGCAGCTTCCTTCAAAAAGGACAAAGCTCCGCTCAAATGTTCTGTTTGTTGGAAAACGACGGCAGAGAGTTGCGTTATCTCAGGATTAGAAGAAAACAACAACAACAACATTGAAACTGATGAGCTACATGCTGCTCTGACTGCTGCTTCATTTGCAAATTACACACACAGAAACACAAGCAGTCGTGTGTCGAGCGCTGTGGTGTTTTGACCTAAATGTCAATTTCAGCTAGTTGGTATGCTCACACTGACAATGCTGCTTTCTAACATGTGCGAGTGCGGATATTTGTTAATGAGAGAGCTAAGCTTTGCAGGTACTTGGCCAGAAATCCACTTACAAGACAAAAAAATGTAAGGAAAGACAAAAATGTCATTAAAATACCTTGGAAATCCATTGAGTAGTCGATGAAAAATCTCAGTCTGGACCAAAGTGGGCCAACTGAGAGACCACCATCCCAAAAACCAAGCTATCACATTAATTAAAGATATCTAAATTACATTACCAAATGTCACTTAATTTGAAAAAGACACTAGAATTACCACTACTACCATTTTATGCATCCACAAGCCACTGAAGTCAGTTTTTATCCATGGCGGTCCAGATTTGACCTTTGACCTTTTGGATATAAAACCATTACGTCATCATTTTATTCCATGACACGTTTCTATTTAATTTTGTCGCATTCAACGCACTAAATATGATGAAAAACGTGTTTTTGAGTTCCCATTGACGACCAAAATCTAATCCGTTGTGTCCATGTGAGTATTTCTGGCAAATTTAAAGAAACTTTCCCGACATTTGGCAGATATTGGAAAAACAGAAGAACAAACCAAAAACCTACTGAGTCCAGCAGCAGCTTTTGCTTTTATTGCTTGGTATCATAATTGCTCAGACTCCTAAAACAAAAAGCCATGGACCAACAGCTACAGTATTCCTATAATGCAATGAATGATGACATTTTATATAAAAACCACTGCTAATTTGATCATTATGAACAACCTATAGTGAGGTAATGGCTTAAATTATGCTCGCTCGAGGGAAAAATCCACACGACACCGTGCATTTTCCATTTCAGGAGGCGAAAACTAAGAAATAACTGAGACGTCGGTGTGAGCAGCTGCGACAGATAAGCATGCAAAGAAAACTTGCCTCCACAGAAAGCGAAACCTTATGTGCTTAATTATGAAAGTTCTTTAATCGATAAGATGCCACAGTGCTACTCACACAGTGTGACAGGCGATAAGGGCAAATGAGATCAAAGGAATCCATCAAAAATAGCAAGAGAGGCGTTAACGAAACAGACAAAATCTTATGCCCAGCTGCACTGAAACTCACTGATGCTGGGTCAAACGAATTGTCCAAACCGAGTCATGTGGCTTTGAAAACTATTTTTAGCTTAATTTCAGCCCGTTTATTTCATGCACCTTGTAGCTGAGAGAAGAGAGAAAGTGCAGTCTTTGAGAAATGCTGGCTCAGCAAAGTGCTCGTTGTGGGAGGATTGTGGGAGATTGAGTCTACAGATGAGTCAAGGAGAGCCATTACGCAGAACAGCAGAATGAATAGCACGGCTTTCTATCTTTAGTGTCCGTGTGGGAATCAAACCAACACTTGCACAGTTGCTGCAACGGGATCCGCGCCGGCGTTGCACAACGGTGTTTTGAAAACACACTGGCTGTGCTCGTAATGACACACTGCAGTGACATTTAAAAGTATTTTCAAACTGCTGGTATTGTAGAAAACATGTGTACGAAGGCGCCTCTGGATGTAAGTGTTACACAACAGTCGAAGCCATTAATGGATTTTTCTTTAAATGCAATGATTCAGTAAAGTGATATTTTTGGTGACGTGGTTTCTAAATGACCGCAGCTACAGGGAAAAAAAATCCCAAAACCAAGCAACAGAATATTGTTTTTGCACATTTTGAGTCATGCATTCCTCAGCCAAAGGCAGTAGCATACTTCAGACCCAGCAGTGAATAAAGCCAATGTCATAAAATCATGTCTGGCTTTCGTGATCGGTTAAAGTGATGGTCCAAAACTCACGTGAGACGCTTAAAAACAACCAAGAATTCAGCTGTTCTCGGAGTCTGAATCAACAAGTAAAGGCACAGAGCAGGATTTTCCTCCTTCAAATGCCTCGTAATTACTTTTTCTACCACATCATCACTAATGCTGGTTAGTAGTCCGTCACCGTCTGCAAAAACCCTGCCGTCTAGCTCTGAATGTTCCTTTGTGCCTGAAACACACACAGACGCCTTATTTTATTACAGAGATATATCGTGTTGGCATTATAACCTCCCAAATGCATGAAAAATGAAACTACAGCGCCAAACTGACGTGCTGTAAAATGTTAAATGTACTCAGATAATATAAGTTGTCAACCCCAGAACACACATGTACTGAAACAAAGACGAAGAAACTGGTGTTGAGAAAGAAAAGCTGTGTCTGCTTTCTGAGCAGGTCTTTTATTAACATGTGCGGGACGGTTTTGAGGGTCTGTGGTGGACAGTTTTCTCTTCCGTTTGCTGCTGAGGCAGGAAATAGAATCAAGATAAAGCACAAATATCATACTAAGGGGTTTTTTTTTTAATAGATGTGTATCTATTTTTTTATATATATATTTCATGTTGTAATATATTGCACAAAAAACAGATTCGATTAGATTCAGCTTAATTGTCATTGCACAGTGCAAGTATTAACAGAATGAAATGCAGTTTAGCATCGAACCAGAAGTGCCAAAGAAGTGCAGTAAAGTGTGTTATATGCAGTACAGATATACACAGTATGTTAAAGTACAAAGAGTATGATCGTGTATAAATAGAACAGCTGTAGCTAACAATGGATAAATGTGCATATGAACTATTACACCTGGCCAGGTTGCAAACTGCAGATCAGAACATGGAGGACCGGGTTAGGGGACGGTTGGGGAGAGGGTTTGATGAGGTTGAGGTCAGAGGTCAGATCCAGATGGAGTCCCTCCAGTTCTTAAAGAGCTGGAGGAATCTCTTCTTCAGAAATGTGTTCTTAAGTGTTTCGGTACCTCATCTGTCTTGTGTTGTAAATCCACAAGTTTGTCCATCAACTCACGTGTAAATTTTTTCCTCCATTTTCTCCTTGAGGGCCTCCTTTAGGATGCTTCTAGCTTCCAGCTGGCAGGACTTTTCATGGGGCCACCTTTGGTTCTCCAGCTCCTCGTGTACCTGGACTACTGCTGCCTTCATGCTCTATGTCATTTGTAGAGCCAGGAGACATCTTTGGTTTTCTTACTGTTCTTGCACATGGTCAAGTGCAGCCTTCAGCATGGCGGTTTCCTTTGCCTGTTGCACCAGGCAGATCTCGGCCTCCTTTGTCTTGTTCAAGTCACACTTCTACTGCACATGCGCAGACTTTTACTACACCGTCTATGCATCACACCATCACTGGCCAGATGTTTCCTGGTTTGGCTGGTACGAAGCAAAAATTAGTCTTTTTGTTGGGAAGCAGCAGGACGTGTGTCATTCCGAAATCAGCTTTTGTTGTCATTGTAAACTCTGCATACAATGAAATTAGGAATGCTGCTCCTCTTGGTGCATTCAACATAAACAACATGCACAAAGCTGCCTGCACAGATACAGTAACAGGAATGGATGGCACAGGTTCCGCTGTTCACACTGTTGTCTACGATCGGCAGCAACATGAAACGTGGTTCTGCACGACAGTAAATAACATCACTGATAGATATTACACATGCATAAATAAAGTGTTACCATCTTTGCCATTCAGGAGTTCTGCCAGGGATTGGTATTGAAGATGCTAAAAGGTGCGAATCACTCCCTAAAAGGTATCTAGCAAATCAGGCATACTCATTTAAAAGGCTTATGTTAGAGCAGATAAACTGTTTTTTTACTCTTTTGTCCAATGAAAGTCTTTACCTATAGTATATCATAGTATGGTTTAGTACAGTATAGCTGCTAGTGTGTGACTGGGCTGCTAATCGCTATACATTTAACTATCTGAGATGGAATATGACTACTACTTCTTCTTGTAACAGCACTACAGTGACAGTCAGGAGTCTTGTGCATTATGATTTTTGATCGCCACACTTAGAAAACTTACAGTGCATCAGGTTAGTAGTCTTTTTTTTCCTGGTCTTGATAAGAGGGGACTGGAAATTCAGAATCCCAACAGCGCCAATGACAGCGATCGACTGTAAACACGAATGTCAGCGCAGCTCGATCGATTTTCCCCCCATCTTTAGCTTCCAGCACTTTATCCGCCACAAAATACAGAAGTAGCTGTGCTACATGAAAAGCACGCCGTCCTATTTCAGCAGAACATTTCCGTCCTGTCGTCTCTCCATCAGAACCTTTCCATCCCCTCAAACCAACACCCCCCCTCGTCCTCCTCTCTCTCCTCCAAACTATGAATTTGCCATGACTGGTAGCTGCTTCTGCTCTGTTGACGTAAGTGGAACAGTTTGTCTGGTGATGTTTAGCCATGGAAACACTGCTGGGTAGATGGACTCAGTGATTTTATTAGAGGGGGAATCAACCAGCACCCACACAATTACTCCATCTCTCCTGAATCAATATACAGTCAATACTAGAATGACATTGGCTTGCTTTGATGTAGATCATCAAATTTCCAGCTTGCAGATAACTCCCTTTTGAGTCAGCTGCTTGCCTGACTCAGACAAAATGCAATATGTCATGTGAAAATTGGACCAAACCTACATTTCGAAAGAACAACGGTCATCGCTCAGCAACTCTGAGGTGAGGAATGTAAACAGGAAATTTACTTAGCAACTCAAACCAGACTCTAAACTGACCGCCAAGACAGCTCTAAAAAAAAAAAGCTCCTCGGGTTTACACTCCATTTTTGGTGTTATTTGGTTTAATTCGCTCAACTCCCTGTTTCACCTCCCCCCACCTCCCTTATCCCCTCAGGTCTCACCCCCCCTCAGGCCTCTTCCAGTCCGGGACAGTGCGGCTGGTCGGTCGGGGTCATTAGTCAGAGGCACTGGAGGATCTGACTCACCTCCTCGTGAGTCTAAACACCATTAGTTTCCAGGTGGCGCACTGAGATGCTATTGTGCTTCTGATTAGCCGGCTCAGACGCATGGACTGATGTGGGAGTTGGAGGTGGGGGAGTGAGGGAGGAGGCGTTCCCTCCATGTGGAGTTCCCAACGTCTGCATGGCATGAGTCAGCGAGGAGGTAATGGGTGTACGGCTACAGTTGTGTGTGTGTGGTCGGCGGGTTGAGTGGCAGAAGGAGAGGATGCTGGTGTGTTCTCATGATGATTAATGTCTGCATGGGACCACCAGGGTGAGGTCTTTGTCTGTCCTGTGGGTCTATTAATTCTCACATGTCTCAGAAGGCCGGTGGATTAACCGCAGAGGTCACTTTTCCCAATCAAAAAATAAATCAGGGAAATAATCTGCAGATAGAAAGGCAGCATTAGTGTAAATATGTGTTGTTATGGAGAGAGTTTTATACGGTGTTGGGATTGTATTAGGAGAGAAAAATGGGATTGGAAATTGTTGAGTCAGTTGGATAAAGTGACTCTCCTCCTGTGATTTTAAATTAAAACAAGTTTTGTTCGATATCTGATCCTCATTTGCTGCAGCCAACGATCTATAAGCACGACAAGAGCATCAGCGGAGCAAACAGCAACAACGGTTTCATCGACATGCGACACCAAAGCCTGCACACTTTCTGTTCGCTTTCATCTCAGCGAGCGCAGCCATCCAGACGACACCGGAGGAGGCGTCTGGGTTTCTGATTGGAAACAAATGAAAGTTTCCAGGTCGCTCCGCGTCTCACTTTCTCTCCAAAATCAAACTTTCAGTCAGGCGGCGTCTCGCAATAACAGTGCAGCCAAAAGCAAAACAACAACAACAAACGGGCTCTGCTGCAGTGTGGGACGCTGGATGGAAACAGCATTTTACCGAGACAGTCATCTTTCTAACCGGCATTTATTTTAAAAGATTAAATGTGTAAGTCCGCTTTGTGCTGCTTAAACAGCTCTGACGCATCAGGGCATCTACAGGGGGCCTCTGGGGGTGTCTTTGGTGTCCGGCACCAAGAAGTTGAATCCTTTGGGTGAGTTTTAAGGTGAGGCCTAGATGAGATGGAGGGAGTAGGAGGTCTGATCAGTGCTTTGGGCCTCTTTTCAGGCTTTCTTGGGCAGGTTAATGCCAGGACCCAAGTTTTCTCAGCAGAACATTGATTTTTAATGTTGTTTCAGTAGTTTTAATGCTGCAGCTGACTGCTATATGCCACGCAAAATTATCTAACAATGGAGAAAAAAGAATAAAAAAGAAGCTGTATGTGGATCTAAGGAGGCTCTTTTAATCCAGAGGCTCAGTAGAGGACTACAAGTAACTAAACCATGAGGTCCTACAAGAAGGGCCGGAGCGGCGTCTGCTTTCTGAGGAGGTCCGTCAACATCTGCTGGAGCGTTCTGAGGGTGTTTTACGAGGCTGTGGTGGCCAGCGGTGGCTGATTCACAAGACCTGCAACACTACGGGGGTGGAGCTGGACTCTCTGGCAGCAGCAGAGGAAGACACTGATGTCGTCACGTTTTGGTTCATGACAAAGAACAAACCAATGGCGTTCCCATCAGTGTGTGTCTACTGGGTATACTTGTGCAGTCACTAACTTTACATTTTAGATTTTTACTTCACCGATTTTTTAAAGCCACATTATATTGACCATCATTTACTGTTGACAAGCAGTTAAAGGGGAAAACTTGTAAGGGGGTGAATGGTGTCTACAAAGAGGGTTGGCATGCTAATACTCTGGTTAAAATGATAAATGATTGCGTCAGAATGTGTCGCTGTGAGCACATTAGCCGGCTGACATTTAAACTCTTGGTATTGATTTTCTGTGAAGGAATCCATTTCTAACTAGTGACTGGAAACTGCAGCATCCGCGCTACATGAAGGAGGAACAGTTTAAATTTACATTACGAGCCAGCAGGAGGTGAGAGTTTGCCTCCCACACAGATTTTAGGCGGAATATTCCTTTACATGATGCACATTAGGAGCCTGAAGAGACGACTGACAATCTGTGCAGCTGCTGGAAAACTTCAGCTCGATCAATACTCACTACAAAACACTCACACACATTAGAATAATGCCACAGCTGCCTTCACTGACCTGATCCACTGTGTGAACCAAACCCTGGCTGCTTCTCACTGCTCTCCTCCATTGTTGTCTTAAAGTATGCCAATCAATAGCCCCCCACTGACTCCCGCCAACCAATCAATAGCTTTCCTTCCCTGGAGGGGGCGGAGTTTCAACTGTTCACACTCTAGAAATGACAGAGGTTCAAAGAATCCAGTAACTTGGTGCTGGAGGGCAAGAAACACACAGAGCCTGCAGTCTGACACAGAGGAGCTCAGCAGAGGAGGATGATGAAGGAAACACTGCCCTCTTCTGGCAACAAGCAGGAACTACAATGAGGACGAGGGTTACTTTCCTTTATGGTCTTGTGAGAATTTCATCAGCATTTAACTTTATAATTGTCGGTAAGATGCTCAGAATGAAAGCTTGTCTTGTCTCTGACTCATGTTTTCTGTCTGACTTTGTGCTACAAGCTGCCAAATCGAGGCAAAAAAGAAAGTTAAGGGATGTCTGATAGAACGATTTCTGCAACCTCTCTGCTCCTGCTGCATCCTGCCTCCAAGAACCGTTTTTTTTAGTATTGTTAATGAAATTAATGAAATGAAATGAAATGAAATGAAAAATACTTTATTTATCCCAGAAGGGAAATTCAATAAATTTGTGTTAATTCATTATTATGAAACTCTTGCTGTCGTCCAAAAAGATGAAAGAAAACAGCTACAGAGCCACAGTCCTGGACTCATAATAGGTATATTTATATATAAACCTGCTCTAATAATCAAACACACATCAACTCTGCAACATGTCCGTGTGTATACAGTCATGTTCACTACATACACATGAACACATGCATTGGTTTAGCTGTTTAACCTGAATCTAAAAGACTAACCAGCCCTCAATTCATGACATAACTGTTGCACTGCTTCGTCTTATTTAACTTGTTTAATCTTCTGCGTGTTCCCTTTTGAATAATTCATTAAATTCATACGTGAATGCTTGACTTTCTGGTCACACAGTCGAGCACGAAACAGTAAAATCCAGCAATTCAAAGACATGAAAGAAAGTAAACAGAGATAAAATCTAAACGCTGAAGGCTGACTTTGAAAGAGCAACTTTAGCTACTTCCAAACTCAGACAGCAGATGGAGGCAGAGAGGTCCTGTAGGAGTTTAAATGCTGCAACTGGTCATTATTTTCAGTCTTAAGTTTAACTATTTAGCTTTTTCTTTCCTTTGCAATGAATTGTGTTGTTTCTAAAATGCCGGAAAGCTATGGAGTAGTGACGGTGCCAAATTACAAAAATAAATCAATGAAAGAATAAAAAAATAAAAGTGGAAATAAAAAGAAGAATAAATAAAATAAAAAATAAATAATGTGGCAATATAAAGCAATATTAATCAAAAATGAATCCATAAAGAAAAGGCTAATAAAAGTAGAAATATAAAGACAAATAAATAAAATAATTTTTTAAATTATTTTTTTCATTATTTTTTTATTTTTTTATAATGTTTAAAGGTGCAATGACATTCCTGCTGTGCACATTTTTCTGCGCATATTTCCTTTGCTTTTGAAGTGACATTTAGAAAAAGTGCTTTAAAAGCAAAATAAAATAAAATAAATAAATAAAAATGACAAAAATAATTGTAAAAAAAAAAAATAATGTAAAAAATTTAAAATAATTTCATATATAACTCAAATAATAAGAAAAATAAAATGTAAAAATTAAAAAAATAAAATAAAAATCACTACTCCAAAGAAAACAGCTCAAAGTCACATTTTGATATCATTTGTTTGCACAACAGCCAAGAAAAGAAAGCTATTCAGTCTTCTGTCAAGTTGGCTCTCAATTAGAAGACCCATTACAAGACAGAACACATCCCAGGGACCCCCTCATGTATGTCCCTTGTGATGATTTTGTTGAAGCCCTTCCTATAGTCTTAGTTATGTGACAGAACAACACAAGAGAAATGCTTCAGAAAGACACTGAACACGTATTGAAAACATCTGCATCATTTCAACACAGATAGTAGACGTGAGGCAAACACACAGGTCATCCTCCGCTTTGGACTAAGCCCTGTTCTTCTTGCTGAGAATGACTCACAGATATGTGGTTGGGAAAAGGAAGCAACATCTGTGTGGTGAGTGCAACAAGAACTGGACATTTCCAATGAATTCACGGCCAAAAGAATTAAATCGTCAGTTCTCCGTCCCATGACAAGTGGCAGTCCCAGACACCAATGTGACAGTGATATACTCATTAAACAGTCATTAAAGAAGGCAAGATGTGATTCATTTTTCATAATCTCACCTGGTGTTTGGTTTGGGTCCAAAACCTCTGAGCTGAGGAAACATGTCCGCAGTCCCTTTGTTTGTGTGATTTAGATGCTTTGTGTCGAGGTGCCTCCTCCGTTCGGCCTCGTTGGCGAGAAACTGCAAACACATGAGATGTTTCAGTCTCCAGCTCATTTCAAAAATGCCATTCTGGAAATAATCCTCACTGTATCCCCTCACTTTTTAATTTTGTTTATCGTTTAGGTGCACTTTATTTGTTGTAATAGCTCATCATTTTAAAAAAAAATCTGTCATTAGTTAGATGTTAGTTTCAGTTAGCGATTTAAAATGAAAACAGCCTCCTATTCATTTATGACATGTTTTGTAAAAAAAAACAAAAAAAAAAAACAACATACTGTTAATATGTCATGATAATTTAAATGATTTTATTCACGGACCCCCTGACAGCGTGCCGTGGACTCCTGGAGGTCCACAGACCTTCATTTGAGAGAATAGAATAGGAGGTTATCAGCATTTTGCATTGAAAATTTGAACAATTTCAACAATACCTACTCATTTATTTTATACTAAAGCCAGTTCTTCACCATTACAGACTCACTTGTGCTGCTGACACATTGACATTGACATGTTTCAGGCTTTAAGCAGCTTGCTGGAGATTCTGCTTTGCAAAATCATGAAGCTATTTTAACATCATAACATTTACCTCTTGTCTTTTTTTAATACAAAAAGACAGAGAACTTTGCTGCAGCAGCAAACTGCACGGTGCAGATGGATATTCAGCCAATAATAAGTGTGACTCCTGTCGTTTTCCACTAGGGGGCGGTATAAGCCTGTATGCAGCGCAGGTGGCGACAGTGGCTCCACCTCCATTCACAAAGCGCAATGTGGTGACTAAAGCCTGTGCAAAATCAGAAGCTGAGATTATATTGGACTGTTATTTTTACTGTTCGGCTTCTCAGATCTGAAACACGACCGTTTACTGCTTCTGTTGGCCACTTCTATGACAAACAGATATGCATAAAATCAGCCCTGGTCCTCAGAGTGAATGATAGAAGTTGCAGCATGTGCAGCTGGTGTGATACTTCAAGATGCATGAAACAGACACGTCTGTCCCTTTCATTTCACTGTGCTGCAGCTTTGATCTTTTGTTTCACTCAGAAGAAGCTGCTGCAGCAACAGTTCATTGAAAAAAAAAAAAAACAAGAAAAAAGAAGCAAATGTATAAATACATGTGAGGCAGGCAAGTGAAGCATTTTGCATGAAAAGATAAGCAATTGCCGTGTGAAAACTGTTTTTTTCTTCTTTTCTTTTTTGAAGTTTCAGGCTCCGCAACCACCACTTCCTCTGCTGTGAAGCCACTGGGTGCAGGTCTTTACTGGAAACCAGTAGCTCTGACTAAAAACACCACAGTAGTAATGTATGGTGCAGTTGTGGCAGCCGTTAGATACCAATAAGCTGCACAGTGCAAGACAGTTAACCCCTTCGGTGGCGTCTGCACAAGACCTGGTGACACATCCTGCGTCTTCCCATCTGCAGCGTGTGGCAGCACCTTACTGGAAACGAGTAAGTTCAACTGTAATCCAGCGGTCAACAGCACCTGCCCACAACAGACTCGCTATGGGTGTGAGCGAACTATTATTACTGCAGTCGGTTCACGACGAGAATGTGTTTCAAAGTTCACATGCTGATATCAGACACAGGACTGCTTCCTGTGAAGATATGACAATGAATTCGGTTACCACTGCTAGAGACACTGCAGTTTCTCTGACTAGGTTGAAGCTGTGCAGCCTTCATTACTAGCTCTTGTCACCAAAGACTTGTCACCATCAAACCATAAAAGACAACCATGCACACATCCAACTGCAGAAAGTCCTGTCTTCATAAAGGAATGTAAAATTCTTGCCTGTTGCTGTTCCTCGTGATCTCAGGTGCAGCTTTGACAGCATGCACCCAAAAAACTTCAATGCAACAAAGACAGACTTCTATAGCATCTGATCTGGCAGCACTAAGAAATGAAGGATGACACGAGCACATGAACACACAAAAAAACCCTCCAGGTCAGTCACTGACAAAATCTCGAGCAGATTTCTTGAGCAGCCGAACCTCAAAGTTTCTGCGATATCTTTCTGAGAAACAGACAGGAATGAAAACACAACCTTCCTCCCCTCTTCTTGGTAGAGATACAGCAACACACACACACACACACACACACACCAGCAATAAGACGGCAAGTTCTGCAAGTTATTACCTGATTAAAAGAGAGACGATAAGACAAGAATGCTGTTGATGAGAGTTGATGAGATTGACTTACTTTCACTTCAACCTACAAAACAAAAGGATAAAAGGTTACAGCTGGCCACAGGAGCAACAGGTATGCACACACACTGCACCCACTCACTCATACAGTGTGCAGCCTCACACGAGCCTCAACACTTTCACACACAAATCAGTGAACACAGACAAATGCTCTTCCAAACGCTACCATGCAACACCTTCCTTTGATCAACTGTTTTGTCATGTGCAACTAATTTTCCGCCTTTAATCCTCTGCTACTTGTTTCGACCCATCAGGCGGAGGTCAGTCCAAAAAGGAGCAACACAGCGAGTATGAAGCTGCAACTAGAGCTGCTGCTTTTAGTTCCTGAAAAGCTGAGATGTTGGAGATAAGAGACTCTTTGCCCTACCAGGGAATTATGTCAAAATCGACACCGGAGAGGCGACAGAAGAGGAAGTGCTACTGTCCTTGTGCTGAGTGTGCTCGTAATAAGAGGCCCTGTGATGACACAAACTGTACAATAAGTCTGTTTTACTGTTTGCTTTATAACGTAGACTCCAATAAAGTGTCAGGAATCCTGTCTGTCTTTATCTTAGCAGAGGTTGCACCATTCTCGCTGCAGATTTAAGGGAGTCCCATGAAGGATCTGACAGCTTTTAGCGCTTATAATCTACAATCCTGGTGTTCAGTAGCTTAAAATCCAGCTGCTTCGTGCCAAACGTTACAGTGCATGTCCACAAAACCTCACAAAAAAGTAGGAAGGACCTTAATGTGACGGGTGACGAGTACATCTTAGAGAAAGATTAGAATTTACAGCTCTCTTCAGTTTTGACAGCAGAACACATCAAAAGCCCCAAAATGAGCTTTGAGTCGAGTGTTCTGACTTCTCTTGTGTTGCGATTTCTACTTTTTAAGGTGGAACAGCTTCCCACTAAAGTACAGACGTATCTGCCATTTTCGGAAATGCATCTATTCTTCACCTTCTAATTCAGAGTTCAGTGAGTACGTCGCTCGTGTCTGAGACAGGAAGGGGTGGTAAACCGTTCACACCAAAGTTCACAAGTATGGCTACAAGCGCCTCCAAAGCAGCGACACTCTGGAGCGTCTGCTGCTTACCTGGAAACCTCACACTCACTTCATATTGGCTGTAGCGTGATAGCTGCTCCCCCCTTGTTGCATCCCTGAGCAGCTGCATCCTTCTTCTTCCTTTTGTGGGATTTTTAGTTTTGTATGTAAATTTCTGTGTGCAAACCTCTGCTGCTGATTGATGTCTGCTTCACCCGACCTGCTGCTCCATCGACTTTAGTTAAACCAGCACCAAACTGCCTCCAATCTAGACATGTTAATTATAACTACATATGTGTTTAAAAGCTTGTGAAGCTCACTCACGTCTTGCTTTCTTTAAAAACTGGCTTTAAGATGCTAGTTTGGTAGCAGGAAGGCCAGATTGGTGGTCTTAAATTTGCAGTTAAATAAAATTAGATACAGGTGCTTGTCCGTCGTACTTTTTGTTCAGGGTAGAGTATGGGCAAGGTTCGATTTTGGGGCTTTTATTTTGTCAAAAGAGAATAGGTAAGTGCAACTTCTGGTTGAAGTCATATCAGTTTTGTTTGTTTGAGAAGCATCCTCCACCCTCAGCTCCTCCTTTTGCTTCTTTTGTGTTTGAATTGTGTTAATTTCCCACCTTTTATTTAAAAAAAACTATATAAACAGCTGATTTTAGTTACTTCTTTCTCCAATTGAGCTGGTTTGTAGTAAAGTGGGGGCTCGTCCGGGATACTTTTCCCCCCCAAGCTCAAAGCTGGTTAATGAGCCTTTATGCTAAGCTAGGCTATAAATCTTTATGCTAAGCTAGGCTAATTGCCTCCTGACTTCACACTTAACACAGATATGTGGCTGCTATATACGAATCAAACTCTCACCAGACAAGCAAATGAACATGTTTCCAAAAATTGTCAAAACCGTCACGAGGCCCTAAAACTCTCCACCGAAACTACTACAGCCGGAAACGAAACACAAAAACCGCCACTGCAAAATAGCGTCGAGAACAGCCTCTTTGCATCTGTGGTTCTAAAAAGGTTACACAACACGAAAGGTGGAACGAGGTACTACTCCAAACTGAAGTGAGAAGGTGTAAAACTGGAACCGCAGCTGCAAGCTTACCAATTGACAAAGATATTTACAGAACGCAGGCTTACAGAAGACCTGACCAAACGTTTTGCAAATGTTATTTTTCAAACAGTGAAAATCTACACGCGGCGCTTGATGCTGCACTGCTCGTATTAAAACTGAAGCTCCAACTCATTTCTAGTCTTGAGTACTGAGATGGCATCACTCAAGCTGAATTGGAGCTGATCACAAATGGAGCAGCGAGATGACTCGAGTGAAATTTCAGTGTGTGTGATGGAAAAGCTGCCTACTCATTTGTTTTCGTCGGTGCATGAATACACAAAAAATTTACTTTCATTTGAATGAGCCATCTGTGGTTTGCATCTCTCTCTCTCGCTGCAGACAGAAGAGCAGAAGTAGCCGAAGGTTCAGGAAGGTGAAGCTAACCAGTCACAGCCACAGTCGAAGTCTTGTAACGTCTTCTGCAATGGACTGAGCTGCAGCTTTCCTCAAAAGGTTTTGTTCTTTCTTGTGTCCTCCAAAGGTTCTTAGTTACCTGATCAATATTCACAATGCATGAAAGTGGACACAGGGCCAACTGCGGAGCGATTTTAGCATCTTCCAGCTAATTTTACTTTGGTTTTCTGACCCCTACCTTCACGGTTTAGTTTCAATAACAACAACTATATACCATCTGCCATTGAGGTTGAAAGATGTGCAAAATTTTAAAAAATCATATTGCATTTATTTGGAATATGTGATGATGTACCGCCAAGCATGCGTCTTGGGAATATGGTTTGCATCCCATTAGCATCTCTGCAAAACCACAAAGCTTCACTTAAAAATGGTATTTTGTGACACATTATGAATTCAACTGCAGCTCCTACGGTTTGGATTTTGCACCTGGCTTTGGTGCGGTTTCGATAATTATTCAATTAACTGCTCAGTTTGCCGTTTATCAGCCGTGCGTATGAGCAGTCGACCTAAATTCAGATGACTGGCGACGCTGATGCGTGAATAAGCAACTGTTTAAACTGTTAAAAAACTTGCTGCATCAACTTAAGAAGCCTTTTTCTGATGCACTCAAGTCATAAATTCGCAACCTAAAAAAAGCACAATAAGGTCTTGAAGTGGTACTTTCTCAGACATTTGAGTGGCTCTTAGTCATAATAGGAGAACACTCGGCTCCAGAGGCAGAACATCTGGTTTGTTTCGACTCTCGTTTTCTGCACTTGAGCGCTTGAACGCTCTCATTTCCTTCATTTTATATCAACAGTCTGCTGGACTCTTTAGCTTCTGAGTTTCCCCAGACCTCCCCGGCTGTGATATCACGGACCAGAGGTGTGTCTGTGCAGCACTAACTCGGGTTAAATCAGTCTGTCTGGCCTCCAGCATGCTTCTCCTTCCACTGCAGCTCATCCTTCAGAGTCCTTCTCCGGACGATACATTAATCTCACTCGATGCCTGAATCTCACCTTGCTGATAGATGAACTTGACATGACCTGCAAAGCTGCTTCTTCTCACCTTTCTCTACTTCCGCCTGCGTTTCCATAGCGACCCCTCGTATGTACATTTCCCCTAATTTGTCTATATGGAGGAACAGCACACAGAGCAACCTGTAATCAGTCGGTTCCTGCTTTGACTTCATTTCCATGCTCACCGACTCACAACACGACGGCCGAACATCACAGGAGAGGCTTTATTTACCGTCATCATGGCTACGGCGGCCAAAGTAAACCAACTCCTCAAAGGGTTTATAGCTTCACACTGCAGAAACGTTGACATCTGACACAATAAAATATCAACTCTCGCTCCTTTAGTGTGATCTGACGTGCAGATCAAGCCGGTCTTTATGCTTCTATAATGTCCTGAGAGGAGGCCTGATGGGAAAAGCAAATGCAAACACCTGCAGGTTGTATGATGGGCTGTAAAGGAGGTTTAGGGCTTTCACTGGAACACTGACTTCTAGCGAATGAGGACAAAAGGCCTTTTACATGGAAAACACCTGGGCAGGCAGCGGGAACAGCACAGGTACATAATGCATTTAATTATGGCTGCATTGTGTTTGCAGGCTCGCTGTCACCTGGACATCTGAACAGAACAAAATGGTTGTTATGTTGTTGGGAGTGATGGGTGATGAGTGATCTGACAACTTTTTGGTGAAGGAAACAAGCTTTTAAAACACACAGTTACAGATTAAACAACTGCTTTCTAACTGTTTTGCCGTCGAGCTCACATTGAAGATGCCTGCGAGTTGTTAGAACTTCCACCAAATGGCGATTTTCCCTCTAAACTAGTCACATGGTTTCATTTGAGTAAATGTTCAAATGAGCCAATACATCGGCAAAAATGAGGGATTTCAGAAAAAGTCTGTGTCCATTTATCGTCTCATTACCCCTCAGATTAATCTGCTGTTCCTGTAAATAAAACTGAAGTATACAAACTACCACAGTAACAAGCTCCTGAAACACTGATGCTTCACTATTAATGATGGTATATATAACCATGTGTCAGTCAGAGGGATCAAAAACTTTAAATCATACAGTACTATACTTACAATGGAGTATTTTTACAGCGTTGTTCTGCTACTTTTACTGAACTAAAGGCTCTGAATACTTCTTCCTCTTCTGGTCTTTAGTAACACTGATGCTTTTCCTACGATGACGAATCAAAACGTCTGAACTCCTACACACTGCTGAGGGTCTAATGAGGTAACGTGAGTGGAAACACCTGTGCAGGTGGAACAATTAATGTGATGTACATGTGATGGTCAGTCTGTTGGCCTGGATGTGTCCGCTGTCTGGATTTTAAACATGATTTTAGTGTTGGAGTAACACTGCGCTCTAGCAGCGTCTCTGAAGTTCAACAGAAGAGAAGACGGCATGATTTTAGCTTCATCTCCTAAAGGTTTCGTGTTAATTTGAGGCTGATATTATTTCAGTTTTTACCCGAACAAGTCACAGTTGTGGGACGTATCAGCAGAGCTTGAGCACGTCCTTCCAGTCTACCTGCGTTTTACATGTAATCTGTCACCTTGACAGAAATGCACGATACAAAATCAGCTTCACACAAAGTGCACAAAGCCTGTGTTTTGTTACTTCCTCCTGCCAAGCGTCCAATTTAGCTGCTGGGGATGCAAAATGGTGCAAAGTGACAGGAGGAAGTTTGCTGAGGTCACCAAGCAACACAATGAGTCTTTATAACGCACACACAAACAAACGCAGGGATCAACACAACACATGGCCTGAAGGAACAGGCTTCTTCAAATAAAGGCTGCGTTAATAAACTATGCAAACACAATCCCTCCCATTGTCTCTCTCCGTCACACACTCTTGCTCACTGTTCAGTGAAGTTCAGTTTCTCTTCCTCTCTTCTCTCCTTCAAACACACTCACTCAATATTCAGCTCATATCCGGGTTGGCAGCTCTATACGTCTCAGACTCCAGCCACATGAATGAAGGAAACAGGGACAGGGAAACCCCATGCCAATCATTACGAAACTCACACACACTCTACACCACCAGGCAGAGTTAACCTCCGACTCTTTCGTCCTACTGAGTCCAAATAGCGGAGAAATGATGGATGACAACGGCCAGAAGAAAATATGAAAGTAGAGCGATGTAACGTCGCGCTGTTGCTTTAAATCTTTAAGAGAGAAAACCAAAATGTTTCTTAGAAACAGAAAATAACAGGAAAGTTGTTCAGCACAAGCCAAAGAATTTGAAATATTCCCTCCAGCGTGATGATGAGTTCAAGCACTGCTGGAGATATTTAAACAAAGTCAGAGCAAAGCAGAACGGAGAATAAAAATCGGTGGAAATTCAGCAAACGACTCACGAAAATTTAAATCAGGCTGCAACTGTGGTGCCCCCTTCAGGGCGGAGGAAATAAGTTATGTTAAGAGAAACTAAACATGCAAAATAAGCAAAGAATTCAAAAAGAAGTTTGACAAAAGCTCCAATTACGAGGTGTTTTCTGACGTTCAATCTGATAAATAAGTGAACTCTGTATGTCAGAGCCTCATGACCTTCATGAGCACATTTGTTTCATCATCCGCTAACGAAGGCTGTAAGACGCTGTGGGAGGCTCCACAGAAAGTCCTCATGCCACGCTACGAATTTTTACGCTTCAAACTGGACTCCTTGTCAAACTGCAATCTTGTGGAGACACTGAGATCCAAGACGGTCACACGGCTCCGACATTCACACAATTTATTTGTTAATTCATTTTTCTTTTTTTGCACTACAGGACTCTATCACTTATTCAAGTATTCAGTGCAGCTCAATAAACTTTCACGCTTTAATTGCTGAGTTTTATTAGGACAACTGCGGCTTAATCATAAGACCAAAGTCAAAGCCAAAGGGTAAAGTGATTCAGACTAATGTGACATAAATCGTACCCAATTTCAGTTTCTTCTGCACTTTAGAAACAGAAATTGATGAAACAACCTCTGCTAAAAGTACATGTAGCCTGACTCACCACATGTAGACTTCAAGTATAAATCTACCATTTACTCAACATATTTTATGTAGCTTTCTTCTCCCTTTCTGATATTTGCACGTAACCATTTTGAAAATCCCCTTAGGATTAGTTAGCTACCCACAGATTTGGATCGTGCAGTAATGTAGGCCTGCGTCTTTCAATGGATTATCCATGTAAATGACGGCGCTCGCTTCCCTGCATGCAAAACAATTCCCTCATCTCTACATTGCAGGGACACCATCACAGCATCCAGGGCTGGTTGTGACTGGTTCAAAGAAATACAAACAATGCAAAGCTTATTATTTGAACCTACAGCACAGCGACATAAAGGTGTGGCCAGACCATTCTCCAACGACCACAGCGCTGTGGTTATAGGTCCGGCTATATGTGGCAACACCCACCCTGCAGTTGAGCAACTTCAACATAATGTTTGACAATGACAGCGTGGATAAAAAGGCCTCAAAGGGTTCAGAAAATTAAAATATCTGATGAAATTACAACTTGACAAACTCTAAATTTCTATAGAAGATCACGTGATGCAGTCAGAAGTGTGAGAACAGCGACTACCCTGACCCGGAGACAAAATAGTCTGATTAGATAATAAGTGTTTGTTCTTTTTTTGCATGAAAACAACTAAAACTGAAAAGGCAAAATAATAATATTTGCCAATTCTTTCTGTTTAAACTTTCAGTGACCCATCTAGTTTCTCCTAATTAGTCTGATATCTGAATTTATATCATGTAATAGTTTGGGATCATTTGTAAGAAAAGCACAATGAGTTTGAGGTATGAAGGTTCACTGCTGAGGCATGTGCTCGTTAGGGAACCTTAAACCGTTTCCGACAGCACTTGAACGCAGCATCTTCCAATGACTTCCCTGGTTGCAGCTGCAACAATTCAAGTTCATGAACAGCTTGAGAGACGCCTACTGCTTTCTGCTGTAGACTTTTTTCCAGGAGGTGACGCTCGCCAACCAAACTTCACACGCTGATAAGGTCGGACCATAAAAAAAAAAGAAAAAGATCAGTGACAAGTCACAGGAACATTCTTTGGCTGCTCGTGACAGTAATAAGAGCAGCGCTGCAGAGTGCGGAGTTTTGCGCACAGTCTGCAGCCAAGTGACAGAAAACCGTTTTAGGTCAAGTCATTCAATAACTTGAACAAAAAAAGAAAAAAAAAAACACAAAAGGAAGAGGAAGACCGGGTTACTATCTGTGTTTGACACCGCACACTTCCTTTTATCTGTGCGCAAACCGCCCATTACGCATCAGTGAGCGCTGCACGGCCCCCAGTCTGCTCTGAACTTCTTAAAAAAGCTGTTAACATCTCTGCCCCGTTTCATTCTGAGCAATAAAAGTATTGAAATTCCGCTGTGCTGCAAATGAACGCAGAGTTTCATCATTACACACAAGCTGCTTCCTCATTTTGGGGCTTTGAAGGGAGCACAGCTGTGAACTTCTCTGGAGGTTTTTTTTTTTTTTTTTTTTTACGCGTGTAACTCACGAAATAAAATGACAGACTTACCCCACATGACTGGCCGCCAAACTCTGCACGTCTTTTCTGTTTAAACTCAGCCAACATTTGCGAGGTGCGCTTTGAGTTTGCACCAGTGTGACCTGACACACACACACACACACACACATTTGTCTTTCACTTTCAAACTTTTTGCAGCGCGGAGTTAAGAAAAAATAAAATCATCCAGCAAACCATGTGCGCGCTTTTCTGTCTCTCTGTCTCTATTTCTGTCTCCTCTCACAAACTTTGTCAAACTGCTGCACCACACTCGCTCCCTGCAGCTCCCACCATTCATACTGACCGAGGCGGCTGTCAGACTTGCAGTGTAATGCATATTCGTATTTTTTTGGTCACACCCACCTGCTGTCAGTCCTCCCCTCCGTGCTCTAGCAGAAGGGGAAGCCTCCTCATGAATGGAGTCTGACTGGGCATCAGTGTTAACCCAGACGCATGGAGACATTCTGTTCCCAAACACATTTAACAATGGTTTTGAAGGTGCAAACACACCTCTCACTGACCTTTATGAACAATGGCCTGCAGGTGAACACACTGTGGCACCACGGAATACACACATACCTGCAACCACGGTGTAGGAAGTGTGTAAAACTACAATGAAATAAGCAGAAATGAACACGTTTGTGGTGAGAAGTTGCCCAGTTTGATGCTTTTACTGCAGTGGCCTCATTGTTTCCAACCTTCTGGGAGTCCAAGCAGCCTAATAAAGTCCGAGGCTCATTTCCATACTGCATTTCCATTGTGGTGTGCATAAAAAAAAAGAGGAGGACACACAGGGACGCGTTTTAAAACACGATTCAGCGTTTAGTTTATTCACACAGCTGCAACAAAATTTCAGAGAGTTTGTAACTCTGCACGGCTGTGCTCAGGCACAATAGTTGACTAACATGCTCACAATGGCATGTTAGCATACTGATTTTAAGCAGCTATGATGTTTTAAATGTTTTTCTGTGCTAATTAGTTCTGAACACTGAGTTCTGCTGAGGCTGATGGACTCGTCATTAGTTGTGCAGGTATGGTTGGTCATAATAACCCACAGTACTGGACAGGAAGTGATGTTTCGGCCTGATGGTGGTGACAACATTAAAGGTGGGGCATGTGATTTAAATTCAGTACATTTTTTCTCAAATACAGCTTTATCTCCTCACAGGTGTCCGTTCTGTGTGTGCACCAGTCCAACCCACCAGACGTAGACTGTGGGTATGAGCGCATTTGAAGTGACCCTATTCTGCAGGGGCACCGTAGCTACATCCCGGGCTTAGCACCACCAGAGATGGTTGTTATTGGTTCAAGGAAGTACAAACAACCCAGATAATAGTTCCCTCATAAAAGAATCATTTGTGCAGATAGACCACTCTCCTGCCTTGACGCAGCTGCCTGCCCGATGTCGTGTCGATCCCCGTCGTGCCACCAAAACAGTGCTGACCCATCGGATCGTGACTGGTGTCTGGTACCAGGGTGTTGGCAGTGAATACTTTTGATCCTGTGGGCTGCATTGTGGGAGCTTTGTGGATCGGTGTTGTTCCGGTATATCCTGTAGATGCTCCATTGGACTGGAATCTGGGGAGTATGGAGGCCGAGTCAACACCTTGGGCTCTTGATTGTGTTCCTCGAGCTGTTCCTGTCTTTGTTTTGTGGGCTGCTGTCTGTTCAGGCAGGCGGTACATGTCAAAGTAATATCCACATGAATGGCAGGACTAAAGATTTCCGAGCAGAACGTTGCATTGTAACAGGATGATCTATATCATTCACTTCACCCTATCAGTGGTTTTAGTTTCATGGCTGATCTGGGTTCTGAATAACATCTGGTGTTCGTGCACAGCTCTGGCTCTGTAAATGGGAAGCGTCTTGTGTCACTCCACACAACGCTATTCCTTTATGTCATCTGCATTCTCGTGCACTAGACAAGGGGAAATGGGAGGGAAAGGCCCATTAAATCTGGCACAGCTACAGCTAACTGAAAATCAACTATCTTCCTCTAGAATCGCAGACTCCACCTTGAAGGGGAAGTTATTACATTTCCTCATGAGAGTGACAAATGCCTGTGTCAAAACATGCAACAGTCGTCAAGACATTTCACTCAAAACCACAAATGTGAACCCCACCAGCAACAACCACAGCCCAAACTGAAGCCAGCGTGGAAGTATCTTAGGGTGTAATACCACTGGGGACCACTAGGTGTCTCCTCCATTAAATCTCCGGCTCCAATAGACGCCCATTCAAAAAACATCAGAAATACTACGTCACTCCATTTTTCTCCACAAGTCATTATGATGCTGTTGGCTGAATTTATCCCTTCTGATCAGTACGCTGGTGGTATTTTTTAAAAGAATTCCAGAAATGAGTTGATATTTGGCTTTAAATGAGGTTTGTTTGGGGCTTGACTGATCTACCTGACATGAGGGTCCTCCGTGGAGACGTTGAGTCGCATTTATGTTTTTTAAGATTCATTTGTGCTATAATGACATCGTTTGTCAGTGCAACTGTAAATACATTTTTCAAAAACAGTTTTTCTGTTTGTTAACTTGATTTTAGTTCATGTATTACAGGGTGTTCTATAATCCTACTAACAGACCCTGAAGGGAATGTCGATATCCAGTTTTCTAGGTACGTCAGTGTTTATTTTCTTAATGGTTTCCAGTTTTAATACATTTTATACACAGTGTCAGTGTTAAGCACAGTGTGTACATTCCCCCTTAACATGTAGCTAACATACGTTGTGTGAAACAGTCCAGTTCAAAGTGTCACTTCTTCATGTTCAATCTCGTTTCTCCTATTTTGTGCCTTTTGGCTCCAATTGGAAAAGACAGCGGTGACCATAAAGTGCTTCTCTAGGCTTCAGTTTGGTTACAGTGCAAACCAACGGGTCACATATTCACTTGCTGCATCCAGTTTTACACACAATCTGTGTTTGAACCTCAGGATGACACTCGCAGAAGAACAAGAAAAGGCCATTAGGATTCATCCCAGTCCTTCTAAATACCTTCTCCAAAGTGGGCACCAGTCCATCCAGTAGATGTTAAGATACTTCACAGGATGAGTTAAAGGGGGAATCCTCCTCTGGGGACCATGAATGTGTTCAGACATAACCATATGGCAACCTTATGAACAGTTGCTGAATGACATTTCCACCACTAAAAACCATCACAACTAACTCGACTGGTGTGTTTATTGTTTCCATCCACCTGGAAGTACTAGAAATCCAAAGTAAACATTCAGAAGAAGTTTAGTCTGTGTTCAAAAAATGCTCTGCTCTTGTTCTAGACTTCAAGGTTCAATTTATTTATCCAGAAATCATGGCAACCAAAGAAGGAACGTTACTGATTACAGAACACAATATAAATACGTTAAATCATTTAATCAACGCAACAAAACACGACATTACACTGTAAAGCAGCAGTGGCTATAAATGGACCATTTAAACAGCACTATAAAACTATAATATAACTAAAATTAGAGTTGCATCCAATAGGAGAACCCACACAGCACACTGCTTCACAGCACAGGACAATATGCAGATATATTAAAAGCAGCCATGCATAAAGAGAAGGGAGGGAGATTCAGCACATTTTCATGAACACACACATACGGAGGAAGTAAAAGCAGAAGTTGAGGTAAAAGCTGAGGTGACTTCCCTGCAGCTTGTTTCGTTTAGCTCTTGATGCTCAAAGTGCATGGGGGCTATTCATAGATTGGAAAGGGTGTCCTTCTGTCTGCTCTGCATGTTGGCCAGAGGATTCCTCTTCTCACTCAGGCATCAGCGGGATGAATAAGATCACTTCCTCGCTCACTTCTGTATTTACTGCATAAATGCTGAGCGAGAAATTTCTTTTGCAGATTTACATAATTTCTCTGCGGGAGCACAAATGCAGAAGCGCTGGATGTGATGTAACAAGCTGCTGCTGCTGCTGCTGCTCGTGGCTTTGACCCAGTGAAGAAACGTGGACGTTAGAGGAGAGGGAAGTACAGATGTGGTGTCACATCAGGAACTCCTCCCGTAACAGATGTGTCAATCGAGGTGAACCAACCAACTTGCCAACTCTGCTGAATATCTACTGATGCCTTTGAGGAACATACAGTAGGAGTTCTGTGAGTTTTTGAAAGTAGTCATTTAAGTCACTAAGGGTTTGATAACAGCTCATATCAGGCAGATAGTCTTGAGTACATCTTGTACCAGCTGGTAAATATATGAGATCACTGACTGCTTTATTTTGAAAGAACAGATATTTTCTAAGATTTTTGGGGGGAAAATTAAAACAACCCTCATATCCGTCCAGCAATCAATTAGCTCAGCTTAGCAGAAAGACAGCCAGCCTGACAATCCTTTTACATTTCAATCAAGAAATACACTCTTTTATAGTCACATCACACTAATATCAGACAGGGACTCAGTTTAAGAGCTTGAGAACCCGAAGAGAACCCACGCTGCACGGGGAGAACATGCAAACTCCACGCAGAAAGATCCTGGTGCCCCCACCGGGACATGAACCGGGATATTGCACTGCTTTAACATGTTGTTTTTTTCCCGCCACTTTTGCAGCCAGGTTTTCACTTTTTTTCTCAGTTATCGGTTCTATAATACGCTAGAAACAGTCCTTTGACAGTCAGACATCAGCATCAGAATCTCAAACCGTCCTCTTCCACCACATTCCTACGCTGTTCTGCTGGCTCCAGATCTGGCGACTGCGGAGGACGCTCAAGTCGACTGACCTCAATATCGTTGCTGGAAGCAGCTATTAGATGACTGCGGCCATGAAGGGATGCATGCGGTCAGCAGTAATACATAGACAGGCTGCGGCATTCAAACCTTGATCGTCAACCATCTACAGCCTCAGCAAAAAAATCAGGATTCATCAGACCAGGCTGCATTTTTTCCACTTTGTGTTTGGTGAGCGTTTGCACACTGCAGCCTCAGATTTCTGTTCTTGTTTCCTAACAGAAGTGGGACACGATATGACAGAACGTTGCTGTTTTGCACAGTGTGGTTGCAGTGTACCTGAAAATCCAGTGTTTGATTTTAACATCAACTGAACTCCTCACCTGTAACTGCTGCCACGTGATTTGCTAATTGCATAATTATATGATTAAGCCGGTGTGAAGGTATTTCTAATAAAGTGTTCAATGAGTGCAGCTAAAACACATTAGCCCCGCTTAAAAGCACAAGTCATCATTTATTTTCCCCTTGCATGATCTTAAATCGAACAAATACGATATAGGATATAATAACGTGAGCCTATGTGTTGCTTGTGGGAGGATTTTGTTAGCGTTGGATGGAGCTAAGCTAACGGTTCCTCCCTGCTTCCAGCCAGTAAGCTACATACCGTATTTAACAAATATTCAACATTAAAAAAAAGAAAAAGAAAATCAAGAAAGAAAGAAAACTGTAAGCATGCTTTCTGTCACCAGTTCCTGCGTTGTTGTGTGGGTCGGGTACTTTTTGGTGTCAAGAGATAAAAATCAGCAGAACAAAAGAGAAAGAAAAACCAAACCCAGGCACTCCTTAGATCAAAATGTCCTTATGATCTGGACATGTCCCAGCTGGATTATTAAAAGCACAGAAGCCCACGCATAGCAGCCAGTGCTTTCTTCAGAAGACAATACAAATGAGTAATAACATATTTTACAAAATGGTGAATTATTCCCCCAAAAGGTCACGAGTTAAACGCACTGAGACGCCTACCTGGGATGTGAGAACTATGAAAAACCTTTCCTGGTCTTAATGTCAAATAGGATCCGTTACTGTGGACATGTTGCAGATGTTATTGTAGGATCCTGTGCGCTCTTTTATATATAATTATTGGAAATGTTTGTGGAGTCTGAGTAGACAGCTGATGGTAGGAAAATCAACGCCAATGATTAGATTCACGTATGAATAAATGTAATGCAACTCTAACACACATACTGCTGAACGTATTCCCCTTCTTAATGTTGGCTCTTTTTAAAAATCTGTTTTTCTATTTAATATGCTAAGAATGTTGGAATATAGGCACTAACAGCTGCAAAATGTAACTCTGGGTCAAGACAGCGACAGTAACACTAAAGTGCTTTGACTAAACCATTAAAAAACTAAACTAAAATCAAATAGCTGTTAAGTGAGAAGCACACAAATTCAATTTCAAGACAGTTATATAGTATCTTGATGTATAAAATGAATGGAAGGGATAAAGGAGGAAGGAAATATGCTAAACAGAATATAAAGACAGAAAAATTGTATGTAAAGTTTTGGGAAACTGACAGTAATTCAATAAATCCTGTTTATTGTCATGAAAAGCAGAAATACAGTCATGAACAGAAGTTTACTTGTAAGCCTTAAATCTAGACTGGCATTTGCTGCTGATCACATGGACCAAAAAAAGGCCTTCTGGAGGAAAATCAAGTGCTCAGATGAAACAGAAATTCAGTAAATAGCTACAATGAGCAGAAATATGTTTGGAAGAGAGAAGGTGGCCTTTAATCCCAATAAAACCAAACCCACCGTCAAGCATGGTGGTGGCAGTATTATGCATATAGGAGCCAGTAGAACCGGTGCTTTACACAAACTAAATAGAATAATGAATGGATCACCTCCACATTAATCAGGAAAATCATCTGCCAGAAGGTTCATCTTGGACACCGTTGGGTGTTCTAACAAGACAATGACCTCAAACACACGGCAAAAGTGTTTTAAAAAAGGCTAAACCAGGCTAGAGTTAAGGACTTGACTTTCCAAAGCCTTGACTTAAACCCCATCAAGAACCTGTTAACTGTGATGAAGAAGCACGTCTGTGTCAGAAAGCCAACAAATTTAGTTCAACTAAACCATTTCTGTCAAAGATACAACCAGAAGCTGTGGATGACTAATAAAAGCACCTAATTGGGGCGAAAGTGGTCAGTGGATGTTTAACCACATATTAGCATTGCTGTATGTATATTTTGATCCAGCAGATCTTGTCATATTTCCAGAAGACCTTTAATAAATCTATGAAATACAGTCATGACTCGATAATCCGACACTAAATGTAAAATCTTCTTTTATGTCGGATAGCAAGGCTTTCGGATTGTCAAGACGGAGGTCGAGATACAAGGAGGGCTTGATGCTGGAAGGCTCATTGGTTTTTAATATTTATTGTTCATAGTTATTATAATAACTGGTGTATTGTTAGAATGCTACACATCGTTGGATTTCATGCCTAACTGACCGATGCGCTTGTGCACGTTCCAGCCAATTCCACCCCGTCAGAGCACTGCGACGGGGTGGAAGTGTCCAGAACACACAGGCAGTACTTGGCTGCTGATGCTAGTTTAGTTAGCGCTCACACTTCTGTTTCCACCATCGGTGGCGGCGGGGGAGTGGCAGATACGCTCCACCGTTACCATCCATGTTTACTTCCATAAACACTGAGCACGCTCTCTGCGTGTGACGTCGTCGTGTCCTCTTCTGCGCATGCGGGACACTTTTGGGTCGTATGAAGTTCACACAGCAGATCACATACAAGTCGCATTGAACTGGAAACGTGAAGGAAGTCACAAAGAAATCCTCATTGAGCATCAAGTCCTGCAGTGTGAACGTAGCCAATCTGTGGGATTGTTCAGTCAGATAATACGCCGTTATCCTGATTGGTGACATTAAATGTCGTGTTGGAGTCAGAATCCAAGGCTGTCGCTATGTTAAGGCTGTTTTTATGGGTTCTGTTCGTTTTTCCTAAAAACCTGTCAGATAGCAGGTTTTGGATTGTTAAGGGTCGGATTATCAAGTCACGACTGTACCTATTGTACATAGTATGTGACACAGATGTATGAGTTTAAATGATTCAGTCAGAGTTATAGGAGTCATTGGAAGAGACTGCTGTGATATACGTGGTCTTTACAAATGTATGGAAACGTTTGTTCGTGACTCTACGTGAACAAAGAATCAAAAAGTGACTCAAAACTTTCCCTTGGATTTTCTTTGTTGACTCAACATTGAACTATATCTGTAAATGTAAATGGATAACTTCAAAATTCCCTTTAAGTCGTCGTTCTTACTCTCTTGTGCATCACACTCTGTTTTATCTCCTCGGTGGTCCACAGCCAGGTGGTGGTTTTGTAAAGAAGATCCCTGTTTACATGAGGGTTAGAACAAAGTGCCCTTCAATCCTCTGTGCTCCTGTATGGAAAGTTAAGATGTGAGAAAAGCCAGCGTCGGAGGGCGTGTTCACCGTGACATACTTAGATTGGCTTATTGTGGAAACAAACACAACAGGATTTTTTTTTTTCTTTTTTCCTGGAGGCAGCGCTCCTTTTCCCACAGGCTCAACAGACAGTCGCTGCAAACGCTGGACTCAGTCAAGGCTGCCTGTTTCCCAACACTTGCCTCAGTGCAGTCTGGGATCCAACACAACTCCCACATTATTACACAATCTCACATTCTGCTACACTTTTTAAACCTCATTTAACATGACTTTAAACAAATCCAACCGCAGAAACATTCAGCTTCTGTACTGACTGTGTTATTGGGTCAATATTGGGGTTAATTGTTGGATGGAGGCATCATGTGAGCTGCTGAAGGGACAAACTGTAAATGTTTGCTGCTGAGTAGGAAGTGAAGTATAATGTGAGTAGGATGCTTACCGAGCGAGGAGACAGAAAGTCTGCTGTGGTATCAACAAAACAACATCAAACAAAAGCTGTACACACCAACATGTTGTCTTTAGAGAGCTCAGCAGTTCTCCTAAAGAAATCAAAAGACCCCCAAAACATCAGTTCAGATAGAAATCAGTGATTACTGAAGACTTTGAGTAATACAAATATTATAAATTTTCATAATCTGCATCATGCATGTTCTCCCCGTGCAGCGTGGGTTCTCTCCGGGTTCTCCGGCTTCCTCCCACAAGGTCCAGAAACATGTTGAGGTTAATTGGTGATTCTAAATTGTCCGTAGGTGTGAATGTGAGTGTGCTTGGTTGTCTGTCTCTAAGTGTGGCCCTGTGATAGACTGGTTACCTGTCCAGGTGAACCTGCCTTCACCCTGAGTCAGCTGGGATAGACTCCAGCCCCCCATGACCCTAGTGAGGATTAAGCGGTGTATAGATAATGGATGGATGGATTTATTTTATCGGAGGTGGAGTGGTGATGACTGAAGACGTAAACCAAACCACCAGCTATAAATGTGCTGAAACAGTTATTCTTTCACTAAATTGTCCTCCCTTATTTAATGGGAGGGTATGAATAAATATGAGGACGACTGAAAATATGTTTTTTTGACTTTCTTGGGGGGACTTGCAGGACAAACTGCTCTATCAGGCCGGCCTTCAGATTCAGTCGACGTCAAAACAGATCAGTCTTTTCCCAACAAGGGTGTGCATGAATGCAAACAAACAGAAGCAGGGTTAGCAGAAAAAACCACTGCCGCACCAACGGTATCCTCCCAAGAACATGGGTTTAAGCTTTATGTACTCTGTATTGACAAACATGAACTTAGAAATGAGCAAAAACAAAACAAAACCCCGCCATAAACCGAAAGGCAAACGACGCAGCTACGGCTGGTCACGCTCTCTACTTAGTTATTTAAAAACCATGAACTTGTTGGCATTTTTTTAGGGCATTTTTTTTTTCTAGACAGGATGTTGCAACACTTCGTGGAAATACAAACAACAGTGTCAGAAAAAAGTGTGGCTGGCACCTTTCAAGATCCGCTGCTTCAGCTTGTGGAGCTCCTGCTGCCTGCAGTTTGTGTCGATGGAGTTTGTGTCTTTGTAGATGCAGAGTATTAATCTGGGATTCTGAATCTGTGATTTTTTCTGGCCTGGTTCAAGTTAAACGTAGATGAGCTGAAGTCTTGTAGATGGAGTCGATAGGTTCAGTCATCCTCGCTGCGGCCACGCCTGCAACAAGTCACACTGCTGCTTTCTATCTGAGTGTTATCTGCTGCCACTTTTCATTTAGAAAGCAACCGCAATGAAATTAAGACCAGATAAAGCAGTTTGGTTTCATTTTCGCCCCTTACACACTCCGTCCCTCTTTGGATCTTGCAAACACCCAACCAGGAAAACGCACATGTATGTGTTTGTCTGAGAGGAGAAACTGAGAGATAAGACCTGAACACATGTTGTCTTAACAGCTTCCACGTTGTGAGTCCTTCCTTGCCGTCATGAGGCACTACTTAGCCGGAGAATGCGTGATGCTCGGTAAACATGTGGCCCCGCGGCATCGCAACAACGCGAATATAAGGAGCTCATACAGGTTCAGGAAAGAGGTTTAAATGTGGCCCAGCGGAGCCTCCAGGCCTATTAAAACCACCAGACTTTGATCATCTGGAAGACACCCACGAGCCAACCCAGTTCCTGTTGGCGCTGGACTCTGGGTTTACTCGTTAAGACCATGTGATGTTTCGCTGGAATGTTTGTTGAGACGTGTTGACTGAAGCAGCACGTGTCTCTAGGAAACCACATGCTTATTATCAGCCGGCTAAACATACAGCAGGACGCTGGACGCCCTGGTTATCTTACAAATTACACTGGGACGCTGGATATCCGGTTAAACATAACGCTCCATGGGTGGCATGTTGGCATGTGACAACAAGGAGTCAATAAAAGTGGCAGCAGCGGTAATGCTATGACTCAGTGGTAATCTGTTTTAATCACCTTTAATGGACAGACTGTGCAAGTTTCACTTTGGAGGTGGATTATTGTTTACAGCTCTACATTTTTGGGGCATTAAAGCTGCATTATATGTATATTTTTTGTCACTTCAGGGCCATCGTTGACGAAAAAAGTCATTATTCGAGCATGGTAGCAACCAGTTGCACATTCAGCAGACATGGAGCAACATTATCAACCATCTAGAGTCCAATATTCACTCTGTAGAAGGAAATATCTGCTGAATGCTCCACCGTATTCATCAGCTTTATTTCAAGGCTCTTTTTCTTTAAAACAATGAGCTAAAAGATGCTCAGGTGATAAATCTCCATGTGGTTGCCACATTTGATCAGTTGTTAAACCAGCCGTACATGAGTTTTTCTGACACGTGCCTGACTGTCGATCGCTTTCTCTTTTAGACTGGAACGCCGAGTTTCATCAGAAAACATCCGTGCAGCATTCCAGCACTGATGCACAGATACCAACACGCTTTTATGTCAAACAACAAGAAGCAGAACTAGAGCTACAGTGCAACAGAGACGGCTACATTAACGGGAGCGTAGCGTTAAAACCGAGAAGACATCATGTGCCAAATAAAGAAAGAAACTCTGTGTTCAGAGGAAGAACTACAGTACAGATAAAGAACGTTACAAACAGCTAGACATACGGCGTTTGTGTAATGACTCCCGCTGCCAGCAGGGTCCTCCCTCTGCACGGCAACCTCAGCCTTTATCGATAACATAAATTTGTCCAGAGTGCTTCTAATGCTTGAATCAAACATCTGATTAAACACTGAATGAACACAACTTGATAAATGCCAACAAATCCAGATTCCAGCAGTTGTTAACTAAATGTGTTTTGACTTCAGGACACTTTTTTTTTGTAATCTGGACACTTGTGAGGTTTATTGTTTGGCCGTCTTGTTAAGTAGTCATCGCTTAATGAACAGCAAAGTTAAGGACAGGAGCTGTTGGGTATTAAGAGTTTAACATGATTACAAAAACAAACACTTCAACTGTCAACAGCATCAACATTTTTGACTCGAGTGTTCCCGATTGGTGAGCGGTAATACGTGACAAGTGCAGCAATTTCTCCTCGTGCCTGATCTCATTACTCACAAGAGGACGCTGACCGGAAAAGTCGATTTCTTTTTATTTTCACGAGTGCGATAATCCTGCAGAGAGGAGATGAGAACATGCAGCGCTTAGGTTTAGGCTGTCGAGTATCCACCCAAACAACTGTGAGTGATGATAAAAGCCAGGAAACACGTTAGAAAGACATAACAGACACGACCGCAAATGTCTTCTTGTGGCAAAATAAAACTCCAAACTGTTGTGGGCCTGATTGTTTCCTTTTATCTGTGAAAAAAAAAATAAAAGTATGTGTGTCATGTCTGGTTGCTAATTTGGGGCCTTTTCAAGGTTAAAATAGAGACAACCCTTCAGAAATGAGGCCTGTTTGGTACTCAGGAAGCACAATGATGCTTCAGCGTGGGCGGACCAGCTTAACAGATGCTTCAGTTCCTGCGTTTTATCCGCCCAAACCAGTGGATTATCGAGTGAATTATCCCCGGTATGAGGAAGAGCAGACTCACAGCACATAGAGAGGACGCTCGCTGACTCCCATCATTCATGAAGCTAATGAGCGGCTGCACTCACAAAAGGTTAAAAGGAAAGTTTCATTTGTTGGTGTGTTTAATCCAGCTCCGAGTTCCATGAATGAGCCCTTTGATCTCTTTGCACACACACACATAAAAAACCCTGGAGATACACAAACATATTTTACCATCTGAGCGAGGAGGAGCGGCTCTGGTCGCTGCAGCTCTGCGAGGAGGGTGTGGACCGTTGTTTGTTCGGATGTTTTCCATTTGCTCAGGAATGCTCACAGAGCTGTCGAACGATCCGAGGCCCGGAGCTGAACGCACACTTACCACACACCATGACATTTAGGTCTCTGGAGTCAGTCTGGCATCAAAATCTGAGCACTTTAGAGACGCTCGGTGGAACATTCTGGGCTGCAGTAATGTCAAAAAGTATAAACAAGGCATGAAAAAAAAAAAAAAGCTGGCATTAAATGACTTTCTTCTCTGGCTTACTTCTATTTATACGTAAATCATTATACCCTAAGTTTTGGAATCCATAATTCTTGGGGGGTTTGTAAACAGTGAGAATGATGTTGCTATGGTTTCAGTGAGTCAGCTGTTGGCTGCAACTTGAGCTCCATCTTTTAAATTTGTTTACATTTTGGCAAACCATTGAAGTCATGCAGAACTAGCTCACTTTTGGCAACGTATCCAGGGATGTAAAGCTCACTGGGGTACTTTCTACTGTTGGAAAACTTAAAAACCGGATGATTCTCTGTAACATAAAGAAAGAATGTCTCGTAATCACAGGACGAGATCCAAGACAGTCTTGATTTGTAACACTAAAAAGCCTGTTAGCGTGACACAGCCGACACCAAGACGAGAAGCCTGAGGGACGGAAATACAATACGGACACCAACTGGCCAACAAGTCGTGGGTCGAAGGGTGGTTTATGGTTGTGGATGCTCAGTCAGATTGGCATCTTCTGGAATTTGGAGGCCAAGTCAACGGTGTGAGCTCTTGATCATGTTCCTCGAGCCATTCATCAGCAGTTCTTGGAGTTTGGTTTCCAACCGGGGGAGGATTCTGTCATCTACTAGTCATCGAGATCATCAACGTTACTCCCTACAGCTGTGATTTTACCCCTTTATCGGGCAAAGATACATAGATATCGAGTCAGTTTAGCAGTTTTGGACAGACGGGCATCGGTTGAGTAAATGGATGATTAGATTTCAGTGACTGGGATTTCCACCGTCACACAGTTTTAGGTGTTGATGCTGCTTTCGCCGGCAGGAAAGTCCCACGATCCTGAGTTTCAAAGCCGTTGGCTCGACTCAACGTTTACATGCAGCTGTGAGGAAATCCAATAGGAGCACAAAACTTTACAATGTGAGGACATCCTACTGCACAGCAACTGACTATTTGACCACTAAGGTGACTTTTATTGAGTTTTATGGTCAGCAATGTGCAATTCATAACTGGAACCTTCAGGATTTTATGCAATCTGGATTCAAACCAGCGTTTTTGTTCCAACATCTGCTTTTATATATCTGTAAAAATCATCACCACAAAGCATCACCGCCCTGTTCGGGAAAAAAAAATGTAATGGAAGCATCTCTATGTTGTACATGCCACCTGTTGTACTGTTGATGTTTTTAATTTGAATATCAAATCAGAGGCACAACAAAGCTAGATGTCTTCCAGGTTGAATATCACCTGAAGAAATTTACTTTTTTGTATTTCTTTCAATGAATTTTGTCACCGTTTTGTTAAACTATTCTGCAAACAGTCCATATAAAACTAAGGATACCAGGCTGGCAGCTTGTCTAAAAGCTACGTGGCAGTTTCAGAGATTCACGAAGCGACTTAAAGGCATAATGTGGTTTATTGACTGCAAAAAGACAAAACAGGCAAAGTTTAAATAGTGAGAAAATTCACAATTATCAGTGGAGCCCAGTAGTTTCATACCAAACAACGGCTGGAAGATTAGGGGACTTCTTTCATGTGGGAAACCACCCGAACAATGTTCTGATCCTCGACTCACTTCAAAGGAGCTTTATCTTGACCACAGCGATGCAGAGCTGGCGTCGCAACAAGGAGATCTGGGCTAATTAAATGCGAAGCTGACGGCGGCACGACTCAAACACTGAGCGCTGATAACTTCCAGGTTGAGAGAGCAGCAAAACCTCTGCTTATCTTTACATGAAATAACAGGCAGGAAATGTAGGAGGCACTTTGTTGAAGGTTGCCTTAAAAATGGAGAACATATCTGGGAGTAAAAACTGAAATGAGAAAACACAGAATAAATGACAGTATTCATGGCTTGTGCAGGTACTTTTCAAGTTTATTGTCTTGCCGTGGTGTTCTTGTCCCTTTAATACAGTGGCCTGGACTCAACAGAGCCCCTACAGGTAGCAGTGACACCTGTATGACTCCAGTACGTTTATTATTTCTAATTTGTGTTCGTTTAAGAAAAGTTGCCTGCTCCTGGACTCTTGAGCAACCCGTCCACAAACCCTGTAGATTGGCTGCAGCACAAAAATGGCACATTTCCTGCATAATTACTGCAGTTTAAACTTTCATAACACTGTAAAAAAGAAAAACTACATAGAAATATTATGTTACAAAGCTCTAATATTAGCAAACAGAGTCTGTATTCTCCAAACAGTCCGCAGAAGCAGGGCAGCCATGTTGCAGTGATGCAATAAGACTGGAGGTGTCTTACTGCTCGTCCCGCTCGCTGCAGCTGTCACACTTCAGTCCCACCTGTGCTCGCTCGCGGTGTAAGGCTTTGAACTGCATCTCTGAGAAGTTTCCAGCCCGCCGACCGGTTCGCCATCAAAGTGCTTGCAGAGGGAAGTGTTGCAGTGTCTGTGGTCCCGATGCAGAACCCAGCAGGACCGGTGCCAGCCTCAGCAGGTCTCTGAGAGGGATGCCCAGCTGGCTGCTACGCGACAGGAGATCACCGAGCGAGCTGCAGCCTGCAGGAGGGAGAGAGCAGAGCCTCAGCATCACTGTTAGCAGAGTCACTTCTGCTGTGGATTTGCATAGGAGCAGGAACTCTGAGAAGCGACTACTCAGATCCTTTACCTAAAGAATGAGTGTGTAGGATTTAGTGGCATCTAGCAGCGAGGCTGCAGATTGCACTGCTGCCACTTTAACATAAAAATGCACAAGACCGTCTCTGAAGTCAGTGTTTGGTTTGTCTGTGTTAAGCTACTGTCCAAACATGGCAGCACAACACAGCAGGCTCTGGAGAGGAGTTCTTTTTCCCTATGTAGACACAGAGACCATAGGTGTGGTCCAGTATCCATACTAACATACTAGACAGAATGCAAAACAGACTTAACATGTCTCAGTTTGCCAAAAATACCCCCATGTCCTCCTACATCCAGTCAGATTCTGCCGGAAGCAAGCCGCCGTGCTTTTCTGGCCATTCTGACCCACAATCCTCTGCACAGTTACTACATCACAATAAATATAAAGAAGCTTTATCTGCACAGATAGATTTCACATTACAGACTGCTACGGTCAAAGCTTAAGGCGCATTATTAGGATGAAGTAATATGACCCAGTTGTATGCATACAGCATGAAACAGAGCGTCTTTGTGAGGTCAGCTGTACATAGAGTAAACAGAAAAAGCATTTGGAACGCAGCTTGTGTACAAAAGATGGTCTGAAAAGTGAAGCCAATGCAGATGCCTAACAGGCAGCAGGGGGAGACTCCTCTGGTTGCAAAAAGAAGTCAGATTCTATAGAAGTCTAACAGAAAATCAACGTATTTCTTCCTTAATTTGTTACCTCAATGAACATTTTCCTGAAGAGTTTATGGTCTCAGTTGCTAGTTTCAAGTGTCATTCAATACAGAATGATTCATTTAGTTGATTACAGTCCCGTTTAGAGTAAAACAGATGATTCTGCTTTAGGGTGTGGCCGCCTTGTGATTAACAAGTTGCGAACACTCGTCATGTCCAGTGTTAAAACTAAGACGGTGAAGGCAAAATGCCAAACGAGTGGCTCCAAGACAGCATTCAACAAACCAATCAGTGGCTACAACCATCTTTTATATATACGTGTAAATATGAAGGTTTCAGTCTAAGCTAACAAATGCAACGGTTCCTATTTACAGGCAACAAAACGTAGTTATTCAGTCTATATTCTATTTCTGCTAATAAATACTTCTAAACTATCAACACTGGCTCCTAAAATAAAACTACAAATACAACAAAACTAAAAATACTCATTCAATTACAGCATTCAAAGTCTCTAAACATACTAAATTTCCAGTATAAAGTGGCAGAAAACAGATCTAATAATAAAGTAACTCAGAACAACTGAATAAACTTTGTACCAGAGAGGTTTTAAAACTACCTGATCAAGATAAATTCCTGCTGCTGTTGTGAGTGTTAACACATAAATACATGTGTACACAGGTAAAGCTGGAAAGCTTCATGTGAGTTTGTTTTACCCTCCAGCTGTGTGTGTGTGTTCCTGAGGCAGGGGATGGAGCGGTACACCAGGAAGGAGGCCAGCATGGCGGACTGGGCGTCCCTGGAGAGGCCCTCGCCCCTCATGTAGGACCGCAGCGCTGAGCTGTTGTCTGGAAGAGAAAACACACAGAAGGAATACAGGTGTTGTTGTTTGCAGCGTTGTAGTGTGACAGGTTACCTACAGGCGTCATTACATATCGTAATGACTGTCAGGTAGCCGCAACTTCATGTGATCAGCTCTGCTCTGATGATACATCTGTAAAATATCATTATTTTCCACATCCAGTGACATCAGTGGCATATCTGAATCTCCCACATTTGGAAGAATCTGTACAATACTTCTGTATATTTCTTGTTTATTGTTTAATTTCCACTGATGTTCTCTACACGTCTGCACTCTCCCCATTGCTGCTGCAACACTGCAAATGTCCCCGCTGTGGGTTTAATAAAGGCTTTTCTTGTTTTATCTGATTTTATATCACAAGCAACAGGACTAAAAATTCAGTTCAGTTTATCTGTTTTCTTGTTTTGGGTCCTTGAAGATGACTAGACCCGCTGCTACATCTGTGTTTGTCTGCTGATCTACCAAACAGGACTTTACTGAACTCGCTGGCCACACACAGAGTGGAACAGGTCGCCTTATACACAGTGGATCATGTGTTAGAGGCAAAAGCAGACAGAGAACAAAAAAATCACCTAAAAGGACTCGAGAGCTTGCAAACAGATCAACATGAGAAGTTATTGTTGTGCAGGAATGCCAGAGTAATGACTGGAAAATGTTCATCACCCTAAAAAGAATCCCTGCCCGTTAGCTCAGAGGGCATTACTAGCCATCAGCTCTGGTGATCTGGTCAGAGCCAAGCATTTTACGAAGGGTGTGGACGGTTTTGCACTGAAACTGCAGCAATAAACGTCTGTTTTAAGGTAGGAAAGCATCTGCTGATCAGGCTCTGTGTCTGATGAGTGTTTCAGTTTGGGGAAAAGTCATCATGCTGTTATGCTTTTAATGTTCCAGGAAAAAAAGGCCTGCAGAGCTTCCTTTAAAGATCATGTGCGGATCAAGCAAAAAATTTGGATTAAATTCGACAGATGTGATGTCTGTCCTGTCCTGTTTGGTGTTTTTTTTTGAGAGAACAGCGTCGTGTCAGTTGGCAGAGCTCCGTCAAAGGTGGCTGGTGGACAGAAACAAAGAAGAAATGCAACCCAAGGAGGCATGTAGCATAAAAATACAGCTCTTTACAGGTATTTTACTGGGTTTCTAGGAAGTTCCTTCATTCCTAAATAGTGAAAACAAACTTAAAGACAATATGAAACTGTGAAAACTTGTTTTCTGTCCCCAGGCTGAAGGCATCCTGGTTTGTTTGTCAACCCTCTCTATGGTAATTTTCAGGAAGTTTTTTATGCAAATGACAAAATCCCAAAATATCCGGAACACTTGTGCGAGCAAAAGGTCTCATTTTTCTATATTTACATAATGTGGATCCTATGATGCATCAGAACTTCACTAGAAACTGCTCCTTTCTAAAGTATTATGTGAAATCCCATCGTTGTAGGTAAATGTGTGTGACTTTATGTATATTTCAGTCTGTTTTATGTACAACTTCTCTGCATCACCGACTTCAGAGGAGGAGAAGCGGTTCTAAGAAAGAGTAAAAACCAGAACCAGAAAGAATACCAAGAAGACCCAGTCACATATTTCAGTCATGGGTGAATTCCAGACAACATTCCTGACTGTTGAGGTCAAGGCAGTTGGGTTTTTTCTTTTCGACTATCTACCAGAGCGGAGAGGCTTGATGAGACGTACAAGTGAAGGCACATTTGAATCATTTACACGGTCGCAGCCTCGTCCAACTGCTTCACCTGTTTCCCACGCCTCCCGGTGAGCGCTCGTAACCGTAGGTATGCGCGTGCGAGTTCAGTGAAGGAATGTTGAGCTTGTTTGAGTGTATACACAGTGTGTTTAACTTCTAAACTATGACATTAATGCGCTACACCCTGCATGAAAAAACAAGCTGAAACACATCCAGCCTGTGAAGCGCTCGGCCAGCGACACTGCTGCTCAACAGAACCCAAATTAACTTCCTGCCTGGTGCAGTCGAGGTAACAAACAATGATGACATGGTGTCGTTTTTATCAACGGTATCTGTCCATCAAGTTGGCACACTCAGATAACGTTGCAGATAACGTCTGACTTTGTTTATTTTTCAATCACCCGAGGAACTGATCGCTGTTTTGAATGCCGTCAGTGTAACAGCTGACTTCACTCAGATGTCAGCTGTCATATGGCGGACAGTTGATTCCGTCTCCTTGACAACTCGCCTAAATGTCTTTCAGCTGCGTTCACACCTGCTGCTCAGGCTTCACAGGGGTCTCGCTGAGGTGGTGAGCAGGTTTCACCATCACATGTGATCGGGACTTAATGTGCTTCACTTATATTCTTTGTTTACATCTTTTCCTTCAGTTTGTGATTTGAATGTAGGTGGAAAAGTCTGCCTGTATTTATATAGTTTGTAGTCTGATCCCCAACTCCTCACGTACTGCCACGTTGTCTGGACCCCTTGGCATCATAACTGAACGAGCTCATTTTTCAACATGCAGTGTAGCTTCATAAACACATATAAATCTGTGAATGTCAGAAATAGACGTCGGCCAAATGTTCTCTGCTGATGTTGCTGCTTTTCAGGCAACGGCAAGTTTCCACGATCTTACATCAAACCGTGATCTTTTCCTAAAGTTAACCAAGAGCTTTTTGTGCCTAAGCTAAATGAAACGACAAAACTAATATAATAAATAACAGTCTGACAAGGGACACGAACATCCATCCAAAGCAAGTCCTGCGCCGCCACGACCCCCCAGCCTCCTTAAGGCTCCTTTAAACTGGATAAACTCCTGTACGTTTATCTGCGTCAAATATTTACGCAGGTGACGCCGACTACAAAATGTATATTTCTGAGAAGCCGCCAGTTTTTTAAAAAAACATAAAGAACAGTACTTAACATCCTGGAAATGGGAACATGCTGAACGGACTGCAGGGTTTCTCAGAAAGCAGAGCGTTTTCAGTGGAAATGGTTTTGCTAGATGTGCATTACTAAGAAGAGAACGATATCTGAGCCTTCTGTTCGACGTGTTTCATCTCGTCTTCACCTTGATCAATCACTACGCGCATCAGACACGGGCAGAAAACAAACACAAGCAACCCACACATCAGGCGTTTGCTGACATCTGTGTACAAACAGAGCAACAACAAAAAAAGTAGAAAGTAGAAATCCGCCTTTACAGAGTTTCAGGAAGAATTAGACGTAACTCGTTACAGATGTGGCCTTATTTACACCAGAACCAGACAGATGTTTGTGTTTTTTTTAAACTGATTAGTCAGACAGTGTTTTGTGGTTGAAGTTAAAATACAGGCAAGGCCCCAAAAACCTGATTTAACCCAGGCGACAGACCGTTAACACCCCAAGAACGTGGCGACATTCAGTGCGACACATCATCCTATAAAGTTAAACTATCAAAAGCATACATTTGAGACGATCAATAAGCAAATCAATACAGCAGATTATTACATAAAGCTCTACTGTTACTCTTGAGTTAGCTGCATCCTCTTGCTTTTGCAAAGTGACGTCAACAAATTGTGTTTTTAAGTTTTGCCAACACTGAAGTGTTTATCAATTCGTGTCAATTATCCTTCTATGAAGTGACTAATCGACGAGCAGCTTCAGCTTAAGCTTTAAGGTTTCTATCATCCTTCCTTAACTTGAATCTTTACACTTATTAACGTGTGTAGAAAGAAAAAGCTACCCTCTATGCAGCAACAGACAAGACAGACGATCTGTGCAGCTAGATTAGCAAATATATTATATTAAACGCCTCTCCTCACCTCTGAGCCAGCCGTCCAGGGCCACGTCCACCGTGTTCTTCATGACGGGCAGAAACTCGGAGGTGAGCAGGGTGTCGTTAGCGTTGGCGGGACCCTTCAGCATCCTGCTGTCCCACAACTCCACCACCAGACGAAGCTGCCACAGAGGGAAGGTCTGCAGCAGGTCGCCTCGACGTAGAGCTCCGACCGCCTGAGAGACACCAACGCAAAACATGGGTCAACACGTATTTCATCTCTGTCGGCGATGTCAGGATTGCCAGGTGTAGGAGACGTTTTATATTTTAAAGCTTTGTGACTTTCAGATTGGCTAAATTTTGGATTATAATTGTGTAATATCTTTATTTCTCTCAAATGCTGTATAAATACTCACTAATGCTGCAAAGCAAAAAAAACATATTAACAAAAAAAAGAGTGTAATTGGTGCAGCAGCAGGTAAAACAAGACAAAACAACTGCAACCAGAGTCTCCACAGGTTTAGATTGTAACATATTCATCCTAATAATCTGACATTTGGTGCAATTTATGTGCACAATTTCATTTTTCCCAATTATGCTCCAAGGTGTATGTAAATCAAATTTAATGCTTTTAGGCTTCAGTTAATTTCACTCTGGAATGAAAATCAACGTGGAGACCTTAAACTGAGCTGAGATGGAGAGTCACTCAATTTCACAGCGTTTATGTGTTGAACGTCTGCGCTATTGTTTCGCTCTAAAAACAATAACGGGTAAAAAGTCAGGAGGATCGGTTCAGCTATTCGTCACGGTGCGATTGTGGTACCTGCTCGATGGCGATATACGTGGGCAGCATCTCCGGACACTCCTGCGTCACACATTCATAGAGCATCGCCGAGAACAGCACTAGAGTGTCCTCTCTCTGCGGAAACACACAACACAGCGAGCGAGCGTTATTCCAGTCGGGTTGGAGGACGTGTGACACCAGTTCACTCTAAAATAACAGACGTTTTCACAACATGGAACCACGACACAGCAGCTCCTTCACACAGATTTAACATGTAGTGATTTTAGTGTTTTATTCAACAATTAGATTTTTTACATTCCAAAATACAAGCAGGATTCTGTTTTCAGATTTCCTTTATTGTGCCAGTAGGGACATTTTCAAGCATTTTGCACTTCTTCATTTGAGCATAAATCACCTTCTGACCAATTTGCATTTAGTTATCCAGCTTTAACTTTTCCCTCTCCATATATGTATGACAGTTTCAGGTAGTTTTTGGTGCAAACACACCTTGTTTGTGCACAACCAGTGACTTTGTTCTTAGTAACGAGGAAGGTTCTTGCACACAAAAAGAAAGACGGTTAAATGACTTGGAAGTTCCTGGAAATTTCCATGGACGAGTGTCAAACAGGGAAATCATGTTTATTATTCCACTGTCAAAAAAATTCAACTCGCTGCAGGAGATTTATGTTAAAACAGAGATGAGAGTTTTCCACAGAAGAACAAGTACCAGTCTGGACGAGGATACTCATTTATCAAGAAGTTGTACATTGATTTTAAAAAATAATAATAATAATTTACAGCCGTCTATTTATTTCACCAAATAAAGGCAGGAAACTGGATATTCACGTCTAGAAATGAAGCTATTTCACACCACGTTACAAAACCAGACAGCAAAAAATCTTGCAATTACTTGCCAGAAAACACGTTGCTTGATATTTAAATACAAAAACCGTGTTCACGTTTGATAAATACAAGCAGCAGAGGCAGAGTTGGTGCGATTGAACCGATAAAAACAGACGAACAGCAGCCACATGTCCTCTTTGTTTTTAAATTCAATTACAAAATGTTACGCTGCAGAATCAGTAATTTTATTCCATTTCACTGTTGGAGCTGAAACGTGCGACCTCTGCAATCTAACCAATTAACCCCACGCGGTAATGAAGCAGCCTCTTTACCTAGAAAATAGGAGTCAAGTGATTAATAGGCAGATCCAGCATCGGTCACGACGATCTATACAAGCTTCGTTAAACCCTTAAACTGTCGTGTGTACGACCGTGTGGATCAAGTTGAAACAGTGCTGCCTCATCCAGCTGCTTTCCATTAATCTTTTTGAGCAGAAAACTGTGACATGGATTTCGATTAAATGATTCAGACATTCATGGTTTCCACATGATCACGCCTCATGACTTTGGCGATCCTCTGACTTTTCATATCTGCAAAACCGCCGACGTTCATCCGTCTCAGCTGTGCTTTGAGGTTAGTCGAGTCACAACAAAACTTTGACCAAAGCACAACGTTGGACGAGTAAAACCAGCAAAGCAACTGAGACGAATAAAAAACATAAAACAATCATTTATATCCAAATCATTGTGCGTGAAATTACAAGGAGGATCATCTGTTTTGTTGCACTCAGATAGAAACTGAAATTAAATCTAAATCAGAGTAAAATCAGGTTTTTTTGGGGGAGGATTTGAACACTCGTGTTGAAGTTCATGACCTGATCCATGATGGGAGGCAATTCCAAAGTTCTGAGACTGCCACTGAGAAAACCCGGTCGGCCTAGAAAGCCGGTCTAGATTCTGCTCTAATGACCTGAACAACGCGAGACATCAGAATGCAACAGGTCTGGGGCCGCCGCTCACCTGGTTGAGCTGGCGACCCATGTACACGGGCTAGAGTCTCTGATGCAGCGGCCATGGGTTAGAATCCCGCTCATGGCCCTTTGCTGCAACCCTTCCCCCATTCTCCTCCCCAACTTTCCTGACTGTCCTATCTAATAAAGGCAAAAAGGCCTGCAACAGGTCTGACAGATACACTGGGCACACACAAACAAAACTTTACGAATCAGTGGTTAAACCTATGCCTCCAAACTTCTGCAAGTTCACCATGTGCATATTATCATTTGTCTGAAAGTCAACAGTTCATCTTCAAAGAGCCACATGCACGACTGCTGACTCTGAGTCTCGCTGCCACGTTGTGTCACGTTGACCCAACCAGCCCTGGAAACACTTTCTGCTTCGTCCTGATACACACATGTGGTTCAAGGTATTGACTCATTTAACACAGTCTGTAGATCTACAGACAAAAACACAAACACAGACAGAGAGTCTGGTCAGCAATTCCTGTTCGCTTTTACTTTTTCCGCTCAAGGCGGATGCGTGTGTTTGTAAAGTTAGTTTCATTTCACGATCTTACATAACGTCTATCTCCTTTCTATTTATTACAGACACGTTTAAGGACTGTATGTCATTCAGGAGAGCAAAGCGTACACGCCAGCTGCATTTACATTTGGACTTTTCCTGCATCATTAGAAGTTACTTGATGCTGATTTAATCCAGGACACATGAGGTGTTCTTGCTCGTCTTCGTGCTTACCGCTTGCAGTTTCTTGAATTTTTTTTCAAATATATGTGACGACGAGATATGTGGTTGCTTATGAACCCTCCATCCTGAAGAAGACCTGAATCAGGCCAAACAATATTAGCACGAATGCACGGTGAATGTAAACATGTTTGTTTCGTTTCGGGGAAAGGCAGACGTGTCTGGGTGTTTCCCCCCCCGCTGTCTGGAAGGAAAACGTTCGGAGCCGAGTGTCAGCAGAGCAAAGAGTTTGTGCAGTGATAGCAGCCACAGAATAACACTGATAACACGTTTAATCATCTTGCTCCTCCACAGACTTGGCCGCTCCGTGTTCGGTAATGTTGCTCTTAAGGGAAGGGCAATTTAATTCCCAGTGCAATTCCAAGCCAAACATGTTAACAATGAAGGCGTGATCAAACAGCGAAATCCCCCCTGATACTGTCAGAGATCCCCGGAAAATTAATCAAACTCCCCGCTGTGGTTCTGCCCGGAATAACCCTCTCAAAAACACAAATAAACAACTGTTTCCTAAAATCACACAAGAAGCAGACACACGGCGAGCGAATAAACCTGGTTAAGTCACATCGTTTACATTTATATTTACCACATATGGTTCAGAATCAAGCAGTAACCCATAATTGAAGGGAGGCTTTTGGTTCCTTCCCACTGTCGCCAAGCGCTTGTTCAAAGGAAATCCACAGGAAACTTTGGATTTGTTGGTTTCTCTGTTTAAAAATAAAGGTCTTTACCATCGTATGTGAAGGAATATGAGACGGCACATGTTGGGAATTGGCGCTATATGAATAAAATTGGATTAAATTAAATAATTGATGACTGAGCTGGTATTTCTTTAGATAGAATCGTGATAATGGCACATTTTCTTAAAGTGTCGTAGCGTAGATGACCGTTTTATGTGACATGGCTACCAGATGGAAACTATGGAGTAAATCTGCCTCTCGAGTGCCTCCAACATCTATTTCTGGGCGTAAAACTCACGTGTTTCATCCCGTCAGAGGTTTTACAGAAGAACTCGGCGAAGGAGACGAGAGCAGGCTCCGAGGTGAACGTAGAGATGGCTTCGGGCTGCGGGAAAAACAAAACAAAACAAGGAAATTGTAAAATTGTTCAGATGAGGCAACACAGAGGAGGTAGAGGGGGAAAAATGGAAACAAAAGACAGTTAAGGAAGCGTGAGAAAAGATTCAGAAGGTATGAATGGAAGTAAAGGAAGGGAAGGAGATGTGAGCGGAAGAAAGGAAAGAGGAGTGCACAAGAAGAAAAAAAGGTGACGTGGAAGGAAGGACAGTGAGGACAAGTGGAATAAATAATGCACATTTTTCTTCCCCCTCCGGATCCTGCAGGTATATTGACAGCATATACTGAGGCCATCAGGAAACCAGTAATAGACTGTCAGCCACACAGCTGCCTGCTGAACCCGTAGTGACAACCTGCCAACGCTGGACACAAGCATTCACTGGGGAGGAGGTCGATCCAATTCCACTCACGTGTTGCTCTGCTTTCAAACCCAGTTATTAAAGGGAAGGTTGTTCAGCCGCTGAACCCCGAGCAGTTCCTGGGTGCTTTTCTGCTCCTGTCACATTTTTAGTCACTGTCGGCTCATTTTTCACGGCAATACAAAGTCCTGCACCTCTATGGAACCATGACTAGAAGGAGAGAGGACTCAGGAACCTGTTTTTTGCAGTATGACACATTTATAATGCCATTAATTAGAACAACAAAAAACCTGAAGTTGAATTTCTTTGATTATTATTTTTACATAAATTGAAAAGAATGGAAACAAGTCCACACATTTGTTATTGGGAGAAAATGTTCACTCTACATCCTACAGATATTTTATGACTTACATTTCAATCTGTTTCCAAACTCTCTGCTCTGTGGAAACAACCTGCAGTTCATATGAATAGTCTCAGAATTTTTTGTCACTGTTTGTTTGTAACTGAGTCTTTGATGGCTCCATGTGGTTAATACAAGGGTTGTATTTTTTGGCAAATTTTTTAAATCAGACGTGCAGAATAAAGTCACGATTTTAAGCTTAGATTTGGATCATTTTCACGGTGGAACTGCATGCCACAGATGTTTAGTCGATAAACACATTGAAGGTGAAAATCCAGTGATTCTTTCTTTTTTTTACAGTTTGTGGTTAGTAAGTGGTGCAATTATGGTGAATCTTTTAAAGGCAGCAGGTCATTCAAACCTGCCGGTGGGTTTTCCTGTTCAGAGGGTTAACAACAAAATGAAAAGTTAAAATACTCATTGCAATTTTGGTTTCATTTTGCCAACATGGCAGAAACTTTCCAGCAGTTGGACAGCAAAAAATCGACATAAAGCAGCTCCAGGAAACATCAAATGTTCCGTTTGACCATGACATAGGTGGACAAGTGAAGACGGATTTTTTTTTACCTCTTCTCTAGGATCAGTTAAAATTCATGTAAGATACGGAAGAAATCACTTACAGAACGACACAAAACAGGTTTCTGGATGCTAAGTTTAGCAAAAAAGACTTTACCACTGAGTGAATGAATCAACATTACGAACCTATAAAACCTGCTGCATCTGGAGCAACAGAATCTGATTTAGCTACTAAAAAAAACCTTGAGCCTCCTGTGAGCTGTGTTCGAACGAAACACTATTTAATCTTTTTAGAGGCAGCTTGTTTGCAGATGGAAAAGGTTGCAACTGACTCAAACTGACAAGGGTGGTGCACAAATTGAGGTGAGGGCGTGCCTGCATGGGTTGACCCAAAAAGTTCACTCTGTGCAGAAAGACTTCATTAGATCACGTGGAGGGACGTAAGAGAATAAACACACTGCAGTTCTTTTTTTAGTTTGGTAAGACGGAGACCAAGTTGTCAGTTTGCAGATATAAGACTCATTACAGGTCCTTCAAACAGCAAACTGAAGGTCTTTTCAGCACCTTTGCTTGATTTTCTGCTTGTATTATAGGAGAAGGTAAACTGTGAAGAAGCACATGGCGTAAATATGCTTGAAAACCAGTGAAATCTTCTATTTAAAAAAAGTGATTTAGCGTTTATTCAGTTATTTAAAATCACCTGTATTACGTACACTATTGAAAAAGTATGCATTGCTGTTCCTTATCTGTTTGTAGCAAACTTTAGCACATATAAGTAGAAAGTTGATGCATCTAGTCTGTGTGTACTCCCCCAGATCAGCTCTACAGGGACTACATGGACCTCCAGTGATGGATGTGGACTCTCACCTTGAAGGCTCTGACCCCAGAGTTGCGGTGGTTGACGGTGGTGGCCAGCAGACTCTTCCAGCCCTGAGGGTCATCTTTGTAAGGCAGCTGCCCGGCTCGTAGTTTTACGTACAACACTCCGTCTCTGGACAGGATGGACCTGAGGGGGGGAAACGGAGACAGGTTATCGTTTACATCAATAGACCGGATCTATACGTCAGATCACAGCTTCCCTTTGGATTCCCCTGATACATCGGTGGCATAAAAACGTGTTCCAGAATCATTGTCACACACAGTTTTTGAACAGATGACGTTTTCTCTGTGCACTCACTTCAGATGCTGCGTTTCTTTGCTGAGGTCTACCGACAGCTCCCAGTATCGTGGCCCCTTCACCTTCACCTGCGACAAATACAATACACAGAAAGTAAATAAAACTTGTAAAGGTGTGTTTAGCGGCAGACAGACATTAGAGATGGATATGGTGTCAGAATTTACCCGTTTGAGGAGGTGCAGCTCTGGCAGCATGGTGGGAGCCATCAGTTCCACCGTTGTCTCGTCGTACCATTTGGTTTCCTGAAAGACGAGGATATGGAGGCATTACAACACGTACAAAAACAAATCTGTGAACACCTCACAGCTGCATTAAACTGTACAGAGCATTTATATGAGCCTTATTCATGGTATTTGTGACTGCATTTAGACATAATGTGGATGTAGCAACACAGAACAGCAGAAACCCGACTCCTGAGGGACAGCACTTCCTAAATTTGAAACCATCACTACCCGCATAGAAGGCTTTCTCAAATATTTTGCATAGTTTGCATGTTCTGTGCCTGTGTTTGGTTTCTCCAGCTTCCTCCCTCCCACACTCCAAAGACGTGCATGGTGGGTTAGCTGGATTCTAAATTAGCCGCAGGTATGAATGTGCATTGTTGTCTTTGTGTTAGCCCTGCGATGGATAGACCCGGCCTCTCTCCTCGACTCAGCTCCAGCCTCCTGCAACCCTCTACAGGATAAAGCAGGTATAGCTAATGGATGGATCATATAAACTGTCTGTAATTCTCTCACACAAGGAGCGACGTAATGACTGATGATGTTCAAGCCGAGCTCTCTGCTGAGAGTTAAATTGAAGTGAGGCGGTGCTGAGCGCTGACAGCAGCAACAGGCTTTAACCTTGGATCATCCTTCATCTGTGGAACTACTGTACGAAGACAGCGCTCCATTCAGTCCATTATTTATTCCTGTAAGGACAACTGTATGCTGAGGCTCAACACCCAGCTCAGCACAGGAATACATCAAGGTGGATTTATTAATAAATACCCTGAATCTGCAAACTAATTATGAAATGCTAACAAATACCTCGACTGATGCATCAGATGGCTCATATCGTCACAGATGCGTCGGCATTTCAGCATTTATGTCGTCTGATAAGAAAACTTTTTTGTTTAAACATAACGCGGCGGACGAGATGACGCACATCAAGCCGCAGTGACGCGCTCAAAGATGCTCGCAGTGTCTTGGCCGACATAGAAAACAATGGGCGCTGTGTTTCACACGTCGCCTGTGAGTGTTTCCTTAATACTGTGAACAAATTCCTTAAAAGGTTTATTAACATAGGTTTTGTTGGGTATTTAGGGCATTTTCATTTCCTCCCATATAAAACCGGAGCCATTGTTGGCTTCAGGGACGGAAACTCCTGAAGTTTTTCCAGTGAACTTAAACACAGCTCATTTACTCTCCTCTCTCTAATTCAGGCGAGCTGAGATTTAAGTCTCTCAAATTCTACCTATAGATAAAATCAGTTGTAATCAAAATGTTTAACAGGTGGAGAACAAAGGGGTACTTCTACAGTAGGTTTATTTATACAGAGCGGAAACAAAACCTCACACAGGGAGGCTTAGAAAAGACTGCTTTTATAGTTTACAGGCTATAAATAAGCAATATTTTACTCTCCTTGTCTGTATGTTTCTGAGTCATGAACCACTTCTGCCTTTAAACATCTAGATCTCGACTTATATTTGTGAGTATTTGCAGCTTTCAGTAAGATTAGTGACTGTATGAGAAGACACAATGAAATGCAAAGAAAAACATATATACAGAATAAATAAACAAATCAACAATGTTTTAGCTACTTATAAGCTGGTGCTGCTCTCATAATGTGCAACAGTTGAGAAACAAGAATGAACAAGACGCCACCAATGTAGTGATTTTAAGCAAGATGTATTTTTTAATTAGTTGTAATTCGGAATGAAATTAATTTATCCGGAGCTGGTGTCTGAAGTTAGCAGTGATGCTGATGAAAAGCAGAACGTGGAGGTTTGGTGGACAGACGCACGTTTCAATTGAAGCCTCCAAATAAACAGAAACTGCCACATGTTGTAGGTTACGGTTTGGAAAACGTATTGTGTAAGTGTATGCATAACAACAACTTATCCAGAGGAAGCACAATGGTGGGCAACCTTACAAGGACTTGTGACAAAGAGAGAACAAGGGAAGGGTGGGGCGATGGGTGGTTTGAAAACATAAACCTGAAGCTTTAAATTCACTTTTCAATTAAAGAACAGCGAAAGGAGAGCAGCGGTCATTCTCACCACAAACTCTGTGAACCCGTTTCAAAATCCGCTACAACAAAACACACGATAAGTTTGTCATCCGCAGGTCGGCGGCTATGTGTACGACGTGAGCTGACCTTGTAGGTGACCTCTAGCAGAGCGTAGCAGGGCTTCAGGGAGTCCACATCCACAGGGACCAGCAGGCGAGGCTCTGCAGCCAGAACAGCCAGGTGCCGCAGGGCCTGAAGGTGGTATCTGCAGCAACAACGGCAGCATCAATGCATTATTTGCTGCACTAGACAATAAAGAGGTCAGTATCCGTTCTATTAACAGGATAAAGATGTTGTTATTCTCACAAACTGACACAAGGCCCTCTAAACTAAAAAAACTAAACTATTTTTGTTCATATTATTTGTTTTTCATTCATCATTGTGACTGCTCATTTATTTATTTTTTGGTAGTTACACATGAGCATTAATGTAATCCACAACTTAGTCTAACAATAAATCGGTCAGGTGTGTCGCCCCGACTTTAAGACACCATGATGTCATTTATCTGGACTCTACTGAGTCATATGTGAACCCATTTTAGGTGTAAAATCGGTTTTAAAAGCTTTCCCATCCTGACAAGGATTGCATTTTAAGAGAAAAATATATACTTTGAATCTTATAGCATTTAAAATTAAAATATTCAACATTACCAATAAAATGCTGTCCATGAACTCAATCAAAATTCTTCCAAAAAAACGAATCCCACCATAACTACCATCACTGAATGAGAGGTTTTATATTTAGGACAATGTACAGCATGTGCTTGTGTGTGCAATCAAGTAATAGTCACACATAATTTAAATTTTTAATGGTGCACTGATGCTGGACTGAAGACATCAACACACTCAGATTGCGTCGCATTCAGTCAAGTTCACATCCTCCTACGTATTTATCTCCACCTTCTTTGGGTGATTTCAGCAGAGTTTGGTTCTAATAGTGTGTGTGCTGGTCTCACCGGTTGTCGGTGCTGTGAGCGGGGAAGTGTGGGTACAGGGCACACAGCAGGGCGGCGATGGCTGAGTTGGAGGTGCTCAGGGTGTACCTAATATATAAAACAACAGCAGAAAGCAGCAGAAACAGTGAAAATACATTCCTCTGTACCCCTCAGACGCATACCTACTTTATGTTTGCAAAGCGAGCACTGAAATACACAAAAAGGAAAAAAAGGAGGAGCGTGTTTTGTGATCAAAACGACAGATTTCATGACGGTAATAAACGCAGGAATGCAATTCAATCAGTCAACACTGCACAAGTTTTAAATGATGTTGTGCTCCAAATTTTTTGTTATCTAAACCCGTTTTGTGTTGCGATGTATTTAACACCATCACAGGCCATAATCGAGCCACTTAAACATAATAGCAGGCAGTTAAGTGTGCACTTTGACTAATGGGGTCATGGTAATGATGCTAGGTCACACAATAAAGGCTGCCTGGGCCTGAGAGGTCATTTATGAGAGTACTTATTAAGAGTCAGCTGAGATGAATGTCTACCCTGCTGTTCTGTTAATGGCTGCTTGTGTCACGTTTAAGAACACTACATTCTTTTACCGCCAGTTTATAATTCAAAGAGCCTAAAACAGAAACTCACTGCCTGTAAATATGAAACAAAAGAGGCATATATGTAGTAAAATCTGGGCCAAATTCATTAACATGGGGCAATAATTATCACCTGAATACAAACTGGACACTAATTACTGCAGAAACTGCTGCTATCTTTATTATAGCAATGTACTGCTATCTGACGCCTTTTGAAAAGTGCATTTGCTAATCGTTTTCTTTCTTTTTTTATTCAGGTACATTTGTAATGTTACTCTTTATCTCAGATGGAAAGCACTTTAGGTCAACTTCTATGTTTTAAACGTGCAATATAATGAAGAGCAGTTTGGCTAAAGTTCTGATCTCAGTGTCAAAGTGACCTTTAACTCTTATGGATTTAAGGCAACTTATTTTGCTCAGTGAGAATTTCCTTCTTTTAACAAAACAGCACCTTTTAATGGTCACTTTAAATCGAACCACTCATGATATCCTGAAAGACAAAGCATTGTCTGTCAGGAAGGAAAACTTTACCCAGAATTCTAATCAATCAGTTTTACGAAAGGTTTTCAATCTCTTGACTCCAGCGGCTGCAAATCCGAGGTTCTTGAAGCAAATAGTCAATTGAGTGATAATAAACTAGTCATTTTTTTCAAGCAAAAAATGTCAAACTGTACTTAGTTTCAGCTTCTCAACTATGAGAATGTGATGCTTTTTACTGACTCATGTGACAACAACATCAAAACAAAATGAGCACATGAAAAGGCTTAAGAAAGTCAAATCTACATGATCAACTGAATGTATTTTCCTTCCTTTTCTCAATTCCTGTTTTCTTTTGAGTCACTGGACACTTTCACCTCCACCTCCTGAAAATATGTAGTTCTACAATAAGCCTTTGACATGTGATAGGCTGCAATGAGATGAAAATTAGTTTTCAACCCAAAAGTCGGTACAGGGCCATCGAAACCAGGACATATAGACTGACAAACAGATTGTTTCCAACTGCTGTCAGAGCCATAAATGCCTCCTTGTTGCAATAAGTGCAATATATTATAAATAGATAACTGCCACTACTTCTGTGTAATATACAGTGTTCATGCTTATTATTTAATGTCATCTTTTTATATGGACTTTTTTCCAATATATATATTTCTTTTATATTGTATATAGTTGTTTACAAAGTTTTTAAAGAGTTTTTATATTTTGCTTTTGCACTGAAAGGCCTGCACCTTACTTTTCGTTGTACTCGTTGCAATGACAATAAAACGAATCGGAATATAAAAACATCCTGCTCTTCATCAGATACTGTTAAAAACTGCTTTGCTAAAAAAAAATCATTATAAGTTTAGTAATTTAAACAAACAACAATCACACATTTCCCAAACTACTGCACGTAATCTGCATCTTCAAGACTGTCGAGTTGTCACACATTAACAATAGACTCAGACACTTTCTGCCCTCTGAGCGTTCGGTCAGCTGCTGCCACAGCAACAGGATGAAGAAGCCGTTAAAAGGAGGATTTCTGGAACCAGCCAGTTCTTCTGACTCACTTTCCTTCTGTGCTGGGTGCGACAACTTCTGCTAAAACGTGTGAACGTCCAGTGTGTGTGCAGGAAAAAAATAAAACTTCTGTTTTTACTATTGTTTTCCACCAACAATAAAAATAAATTTATCCTTTATTAGTCCTTGTGGGGAAATCTGTCCTCTACATGTGACCCACATTAAATGTTTTAGGAGCAGCGGGCAGCGTCCAGGGACGAACTGCGCTTCTGAAGCCGGTATTTTTGTCAAGGGCAAAGGCAGGAGGATTTATATACATGTCGTGTTTTGGTTTGAAACACGTGCGAACACAGAAAGAAAACTCTGCAAAAGAAAAAGGCCCAGTCAGCCTTTGAGCATAGACTGCTACGGACACGCAGCAGTGACCGTTAGCCTGGACACCGTGTGTGACTTGTGGCTGGAAAAAAAAAAACAACTTATCTTTCGCTTCAGCTTCCTGCTAAAAACACTGAATAAATGGGAAGAGAAACTAACTGAGCAAACAGAAAGAGAGATCTGGAGAGGGAAGGAAGGTGAAAAAAGGACACAGAACACAAAGAGCCACGTGACAGAGATTAGCAGTAAAAGGAGAAAATGAATGAGAAAAAAAAAATGGCTGGCACAGATGTAGCGATAACACAAATGTGAAGAGAAAGTTTCAACGGCAACAGGTGAGAGACTGAAAGGGAGAAAGCGAAGGAAGCGGCACAATGACACGGCAGTGACTCTGCTCTCCGGTGTGACCCGCGACCTCTGCAGACCCTCACCAAACCACTCGGGATAATACATATTTCAGCGTCTGACATTCAAACCTACAGTCCCTGCCGCCGCGAGGGCCTTTCAGCTACAAGTAAAACGTGACCCGAATGAAATCAGAAGGTCCATCTTGATTGTGGCTGTAGGTGGAGAGACATTTGCAGCGTGTAATGAGAGAGTGGGAGCTGTTGTTTTTCCTGAAAACACACAGGCCGAGGTCAGTGGTTTGAGCAACCTGGTTTGGGTGGGTGTGTGTATAAATGTCACTCATTATGCACAGCGCAGCATTCAAAGCAGACCTGTGTGTGTATTTGTGTACCTGATCCTGACTAGAAACAGCAGCGAAGGACAGATTTTGCATGTAGTTGTGTGTGTGTGTGTGTGAGAGTGTGTGTGCACTTGTTGGCATCCAGCCATTCAGGTGTCGAATATAATTAACCTCGATGTCCTCATCAAACAATCATGAGAGTGTGTACGTGACTGTGTTTCATCATTTACTACTTCCAGCCATGTCTGCATGTAGTATTTGGCAACACACAACTTGGTGATTTGAAATAATGACCACCTTTTTGGTATTTATCTTGCTGTCAATAAATGCTAGTAGGTCTGTATACCCTGAGTCTCATTTATCTTATTCCTCGGTGCCAGCGAGCTCCATTGTTGTCCAGAAATGATGACAGATGTTCCTTCATTATCTTGAGCTTAAGAACTGTAATTTAGTTCAGAGTCAGTCACACACACACACACACCGTCATGCCGCCATAAACACTCATTACAACACCAAAATTCATCTGTAGCTGAAAACAGACCAGAACAAACAGCCTATTATATCTTTTGCTCAATTTTGCAGTGTTCAACTGATTGAATTATAAAAAAGGAAACTATATTTGTAACCAATTTTTACGGATTAATCTAATTTGTCAGAGACAACATGTGATGTGTTGACGAGAAGATAAAATACTGAACAGCCTCAACCATTAGATGTAGGTGAGAACATTTGTGGAAGGTGGATTCTCTGATTATATCTACTCACTGAAGCAAGAAAGCTGGACATGAACTTGGAAACAGAGCATTGATTGGAAATCTGAAAGGCTAATTGACAGCAGCTGATTTTTGCCTTGAAAAAAACATTTCAAAGAAATAATCACGTGGACCGAATGAGTTCATTACATGGAGTGTGTTTCAGTTTTGTTTTTTCTGTGGGGAATCTGTAAATGAGGAAATGTTGCGTGACTTTTCCCACTTATGCTGTTTGCATAGTTGGCTTTTAATTTGCCTGATCAGCAATCAGAAATTCAATTTACAGATAAAAAAGTAGAAAATCCTTGCATTTATATAAAATAACTGCTTGAAATTTTTAACTAATTAATTTAACTATCTGAACTTCCAAACCCAGCGGTGGGTTTCAAAGGCATGCTTTCTTAAAAATAACATTTTCAGCATTAATCAGAGTCAGAAACTGTTAAAACAGAAAGAATAGTCACATTTTCAGCTATTTGCTGGGTCCTAAACTCCTCATCTCTGTTTGTCAGAAGCTCACTCAACTCTAAGCTTACAATTGTGACATTTCTTCAAAATCACTTTGTTCTACATGTCCTATTTAAAAATTCAGGAAAAAAACTGTTTGCACAAACTAGATTCTGTTAAAAACAAAAATTTCAGTGCTCCTCTGCTGTGTGTTTGCTTTTACAGAAACATGGCTCCATGACAGCATCCCAGACGGACATAAAGCTGGAGGGGACGACATCGTTCCAGGCGGACAGACAGGCAGCTAGCACTAAACTTTCCCAGAGCCGCTGCAGGAGCAGGACACTGAACATCGTCAGGGACTCCTCACACCCTCTCCATAAACTGTTTGAACTGCTGCCATCAGGCAAACGTTTCCGGAGCGTTAAAGGAAGAACCTCCAGACTGATCAACAGCTTCATTCCACAAGCTGTCAGAATGCTGAACTGCTGATCCAGACATGCAAACACTTCTTTATTTAACTGCTTTTAGGTTTTTGGATCCTGAAGAAACACTCTCTCATCTTGTTTGTACTACTATCGTATGTACAGCAAAATGACAATAAACTGGATTTGATTTGATTTACTAACTCAGGTGCGTCCAACAGTCACATGACAAAAAATTCAGAGACTATTTGGCTAAACTGGGCTGAACTGCAGGCTTTGTTTACACAGAGACATCAGGCAAGTAAGGAAGCAAATTAAAAACGTGAACAGTGAAATATCTACAGAACGTAGAGTCACCATTTTTTTTCTCTGTAATACGTGTCAGCACTCTGGAAAATGAAAAAAACCTTTTTGAGCTCTTTCAACTTGCAGTCATGGTTCTGCTGTTTCCTTAGCGGTTCAACACTTCATATTGCAGCGAGTAAATGAGCTCCTGGTGAGCAAAAATGCAACAGGAGCAAAAAAAAAACCCAGAAACCACTAGGTACGCTTGTGGTTATTCTTCTCATTGCTTGACAACACGAGTAGTGTTCAAATTGATACTGGGAAAAGGCCTGCACAGTCGTATCTGTAGTGGTTATGTGTTTGTGTCTCACCTGCCCCCTCCCAGAAAGAGCAGACCCAGCGCCATGTGATGAGCCATGTGGAAGCCGTAGTTCATCTCGCCGCCGGTTCGCTTGTGGAAGAAGCGACAGAGCTGCAGGACCTTCAGGTTCCCGGTGCCGGACATCACCATGGACATGGCCAGCAGAATCATGGACAGACCGGTCTGCAGGTTGTAATAACCCGTCTGCTGCAGGGTCCAGCACACGTGTGACAGACAAGGAAATATAAGAGATCATTATCTGAAAGTATAAGTTGGTGAGGCAACACAGAACCTTTCTTCTGTTAGGATCTTCAGAGAACGCCCAGACAGGACCAAACACTTACCACTGCAGCTGTACCGGCGAACGACATGATCTTCATGAAGGTCCTGGCAAACTCGTAAAGGCAGTCGAAGGCGTCAGAGTTGGCAGAGCCGGCGAAACGTAAGCCCAGCGCCATACAGGCTCCGGCTGTGATGTAGTCCTGGGCTTGGCTGAGAGAAACAAACAGCATCACATGATTAGTCCACTGTGGAGGCATCACTACCACAAAAACACTGATCTCTCACTATATTCACTTCAATACTCAAAGTTTAACCCAGAATTTAGATGATAAATATGAAATGCCTGATTTTGCTTTATATACTCACGCCATCGTCTCCATGTTGATGTCTTCGGAGGGATCGAAAGTTCCCCTCATGATCTGAAACCAGAACAAAATGTAGTATAAAAACAAGCATTGTGAATATCGCACCTTTAAATGAGCACAACATTTACCATATGTAAAGAAACTAGATTGATATTTTAAATGCAAGTCGTTGTAAATGAAAGATAAGAAGTTCCAGCGCTATCACCGGTGATACAATTATTCTACTTCTGCTCGTACTAACAAGCATGAGTAGGAAACAGAGCTTTATCGAAAATGCTGATTAAATTCAGGAATGATGTATTCTCTCTCTCAGATTAATTATGGATCAGCTATGTATATATTGATTACATGTACAAATCAAATTGTTAACACATCATGTAATTCTCAGCTCTCAAGAAACTCACACACTCACAGAGGAGAACAACATGTCCGGCACACCACCCATTCTGTGACTACATAACCAGATATTTTTTATATATTTGACCGCCACCCTTTCACGGCAGCGGCCCAAAGTGACGCAGCTTTACAGCAGACTAATTAAGCAGTGTGAAGTTCACTGCTTGTTTCCTCTGCAGCAGTTGTGAAAGATATTAGTGGCGTGTTTTCACCCTGAACTTTGCTCAGATAACCTGTTTGACTCAGAAGTTTTTCTGGTTTATTCAGCGAGGCTTTTTCTGCTCGTGTTTCTGCCTACGATGAACTGGACGTAGGTGGAGTATTTAGCCTGTTACGGTTTAAAACTAACAAAGTCCTCGACACAATCGGCTACCAGAGGTGGCTAAATAACTGAATAGATAAAGTGAAACCTGCCCTCCGCCACAGAAACTCATGGCTGGGAATGCTTGACATGTTATAGTGACTTGTTGCCAGGTCTGCATGCATCACAGCAACAACTATGTCCACTCACTAATGCCGTGTATGTGTGCATTTTCTCACCTGGGGTATGTTACTCTTGACCCACTCAGTATTGGGGAGGATTTCGTCCCACATGATAATGCACCGAGCGAGAGTCTGGAGGGGCAGAGAGGCAGGTGTATCAGATTAAGGGGAGGTGGAAAAACATTAAGACACAGCACTGGCGCCACACTAACCCTCAGCAGCAGAAACTCTGGTTTAATGAAGTCCAACAGGAACCAAGTGTCTGGAGGTTTCAGCCAATCAGCGATCGACCTGGTGGACAGAACCGGGATGAGAGAAAGGGAGTGTTAATACCTTCCTTCAACACCCTCTCAGCCAACATGCAGACGGCATCGGATGAGCCTTGAAGAAGAAAGGAACCTCTTGACCAATAGCTGGAGGAGTCTTTCTCCTCTGTAGGTTATGATGCTCTGATCGTGAATGTTCATATGGATGAGAAGTAGTGGAAAATTAGAACAAAGCTCGCTTTGGCCTGATTTAGGAAACTCAGAATAATCAAGGTAGAAAAGGGCATTAAATGGCATTGTCTTTTCATCATTTTAAAAAATAAGGTGTTAATTTACTGTGTTCTTTGTTCTGTTTCTTAAAATAAAACAGAACATTTGCCAGTAAAATCTCTCCTTTTAGACTTTCATTCCAGTGCATGTAGTATCCATATCTGATGGATAGTCCCAGACCAGTAAGGAGATAAATTAATAAACACAGGCAGGTGTTGTAAGGTTAGATTATTTTCTAGATTCTTATTCATCACGTAATACCATCAGGTCGGCATTTGATTGGTCCCACGTTTATTCTGCAGCATGACAACAACTTCCAAATGTAAGAAAATCAGAAAATCCTCCTAAAACCGCTACAAAAACAGTGGCAAATCTGGAAACCAATCTGCTAAGTACCTTGAAAAATATGGGAAATATCTAGCTGAATTTGTTTCTGTTTTAGATAACTGATAACATGAACTATTTAGACATTCTGTGTGTATGAAGTCTTTGCACAATATTATTACTGGAATAATCCAAGTGATTCATTAGGTAGCCGTTAGTACAGTCCCAGATCTGTTTCACTGGTCAGCACATGGAAAGTCCCAAAACTCACTGACATCTTACGCCATCTTAAAACGGTTTGGTTCACTGCTTAGCAAGGTGGGTGGAGCCATCAGCTTTTTTGTCTTTTCTCACCTGTTGTTGGTCTTCAGGTAGATCATGGCGAGGGCCAGCGTAGCCCCCGGACACGTCACGTCTACGTTTATTGTGTCGCCCTCCTGAAACCATCACACAAACAAGTCAGCTGACAATCATCCCTTCTTTTACTCATTTGTGAAACTTTGTTGTAGTTTATTTAACAAAAACAACAACAAAAAAACTCCTTATATAAAGTCTGCTCCAAAAAGAGCTACAACATCATGACACCATCAATGAACAAGGTTTTTGCACAATAAACTTCCACCATTGCAGACAGCAATAATATTTGGAAAGTTGCAAATTATTGATTTTCTGTTGCACAGAATTTGGTCTCACATAACCAATGAAATTTCCCCTCCACCTGTTGTTAACTGCTTCAGAGGCATCAGGAGACACCTGTCGTTACTTTTACACCACTCTCATAACTAATTACTGACAAGAGCAGCATCAAGATTTCTGATTTTTGTAACTTGTGTCATTTGTTAAATGCAGTCTTGTTTATTAATTTTCACACTACTTTAAAGATCTCTCATGACTGATTCAACATCAGCTAGAAGGACATAATTTATAATAGAGTCTTGATGTCTAAGATGAAATAACCTAATAAAACATTCGTAGCTAATATCCCTTTTTAACACAAACACATAAGATAAACAAATATGTTTGACGTGGCTTGCTAAAGGATGTTACCAAGATACATACAGAGGAAAAACAACATGTGAAAACCCTAAACATTCATACATAATGACATACCAAAGTGCTGTGTAGGAGTTTGTGAGATTTATAAAGACAAACTCAAATGTTATTGTTGGAATAAATGAGTCAGTAAGTCTGAGTTAATGCTGTTAATGTCCATTGCCTCTATTGAACTTTGCGAGTGTGAGATAAGGACAAGATGTTCTTGGCGGGTAATCAAAACACCATGAGAACTACGCCTCATCGCACCAGTTTGTGGGAGGTTTTCTCTTCACTGTCTGTATGTAAGAACCAGTGCTTCATGTTTTCAGTCAGTCACTTGTTCAGACTCTGTACTGTGCACGTGATTCCTTAAAACACTGCTTTGACTTGAGAGACGACGCTGTGCGCTGATTTGGAGCAGTTAGGACTCCACTGAAGAATTTTCCTAACTGAAGTGCTACAGTGGTTATCGAGTGAAATAACAGTTGCTAGAGAAAAGAGGGACTCGTTCATCTACCTTGATCTGATAACTGGGGGACTTGTGTCTCTCCCGGTTGGCCCCGGCCTGAGCTCTGCGGTGGCCCCCAACCATGTACTGATACAACTGCTCAGGCACATTCAGGTCCGTCATCCCGATCAGGTTGCTGCCATGCTGGAAGGAGAGAAGAGAAAATAAAAACATTACAAACTGACAGTGGGTGCAGAAAAAGTGCAACTGTTTTGCAATATGAGGCGAGAACAGTCAGGAGAAATGAAGCATAGTAGCATAATTTAGGAGGAGAGAGAAGAGTGAAGGATACGTAGAAAATACAATACGAAAAGAGACAAAACCCAAAGAGACAAAAGGACATTGTAAACTTGCGTGAGAAGTGACATTCTTCAGATTTCCCAGTGGAAATCGACACAAAGCATCATTAAGTGTATAACAATTGACAATACCTTCACATGAGGTTTCTTTTACAGATATTCAGTTTAAACAACAACTAGTCATTGTCTTCTTACTGAAGATGTCTTGGCAAAAAAATAAGCAAAGAAAGAACAACTACACTGGTCTTTACTGGCAGAAAATGTTGACTATCACTGGGAGAAAGCAACTGATTCTCTCTGTAGTTAGGGAAAAAAACAAATATCAACAAATAAACAGGAAAAAGAAAGCCAGAGGTGAACGGTGGTATTTGAAGGTTAAGTTCATGTGATTTTCTGCGTGACTCTCTGTGAGCACAAACCTTCTGAAAACCATCTGATCCATTCTGACGTGAGCCACCCAACTGAAACTTCCAGCAGTTTAAAGCATCAAACATTTATGGCTATTTGTTTTCACCAGCAGAGTGTTTTTACGTGTGTGACTTACTCCCAGACAGACCATGCCCAGGGCGAGTCCGGCAGCCAGCGAGTAGGACTCTCTGTCGGTACAGTACTCCATCTCCGGACCAGGGGGTCGACCTGACAGACAAACAGAATATTACCATCTGTACATTACAAAAAAAATGATAGAAACACAGAAATGGAAGATCAAAAGTCAAGAGCAGAACACCACAGTGTACAATTACCACCACGGCAAATAAACGCAGTGGTTTTAGTGCATTATTAATATTATTATTATTATTTCTAACCCAAGGGATTCAAACTGTAAATCAATCGATGCCAGACCACGAAACACACACTATGTTGTGTACAGACATGTGTTCTTGCGTTTGAGAGTCAGCTAGCCTGACTCAACGTCCCTACAGTCTTATTAATGCTCAAACAAAATATGGCAATGAGTGCTACAGTCAAAGACACTTTATCGTGCAAAGACAAAGCAGGAAATTCCACATAAATATAGATTCTGCACCTTTTATTTGAATTAATAATTCACTGAACTACAAGAGTGAAAAATGTTTGTTCTACAGTATATTTCCCACAGATGTACAGGCCATTAATAGATTTAAAATCCTTGTTTTATTCAAACAACAGCCCAGAACACATTCAGTTTATTCGTCTACATGAAGAACTTAAATATCAAATCCTCATATTTAAGAAACTGGAAACAAATTTGGTACTTTTGGTTAAAAATTGAACTTACTGAGTATAAAATAGTTAAATAAAGCTAATAGATATCTAATTAATGATGCCACCATTATGTAAATTAGCATTATTCTTATAAGGACTTTTAATTTAAAGCTGGAGTATCCCTGTTTTAAAACTGTAGTGAATCCAGGTCTGAAAATGCCTCGTTGTGTTATCTGTCAGACCAACAGCGTCACGAACACACAAACCTATCTCAGACAGCAGGACCTCAGCGTTGTGTCTGTGTCCTGTTCCCTGGTACACCAACCCGATGCCAATTACTGCAGCAACCTGCACAACAAACGGAGACACAATTGGAAGCTTATTGCTTATTTTTGATGTAGATTTTTGTAGATATCTGTGACAGCGTGCCGATCTTAATAAAACACCCTAAGCCACGCGTGCCCCTCTTACCTGAACGTTGTGCGGTACGTCCAGCTCCGTGGAGGTGGGAGGAAGCAGGGCGGGGATGTGGATGCTAAGCAGGCGGGTAATGGACATGTCCATGGTGCCCAGTTTGGCTGAAGACACGCCCAGTAGGAGCCCAATACTGGTCATCTCATGGCCCTGACAGCGACAGAGCAGCACAGGTGGTTAATTTCACAACAGACACAGCAGTGGACTTGCGGCGTCAAAGAGATACTCAGCAGTAATCACTGATGGGAATAATAGCTTCCTGTTATTAATTTTCTAAAAATAGTGTTTATTTTTAGTAAAACGCATACATTAATTTACTTTGGACCAGCAGCGTGATGTGTCTACTAAACACCTGCTGCAGCAGAACAAACGACGTCCAGTTAATTGGCTCGAACTGTGACTTTAGGATCTGAGAAGTCAATCAAATCCCACTGCGACTGACAGCTTTCATTAGACCCCTACATGGTTTACCACCAACAGCACGAAGTAGGTCAACTGTAAATGAAAATTCTGAGCAGGAAGTAAATGTTGGACATGAAAAGATCCGATCGCAAACCACAGAAAATTGTTTTTGACATTTACAACACGTCACTGGAGACAGAAAGTAATGAAATGCATTTATTCAGGTGCAGATCCACTTTCTTTTTAAGAGAAACAGTGTGCTTATCACTGCACTGCATGTGTCTGACAGCTGGTGTTGATTTTCAGATCAATACTTTGCATGTAAAACCAAACAGATTTTTCAGATAAATTGTGGTTTGTGACTGCTTAGAAAAAAAAACAGCTGCAGCCTCTTGTCACATTTCAGATGCTGTTAGCAACAGAAGGATACCTCCCTCTAAATGCCTTAGATTGTTTTGTTCAAACAGCACTTTAAATTACAAAGAGCAAAATGACACATTATAGGAAACCAGTACAAATTGTGGAACAACCCTACAGATTTATCTCATGGCCCTTTGAAGCTACTCAACCTGCAAGTTAGAAACCAGTGAGCTAAACTCTAAAACTGCAAATAAAGTAGCTGAAACTACAGTTACTCCTCCTCATCCGGCTACAACAGCGCTGCTAAAATGCAGCTTGTGCACCGTAAAAAAAGAATCCTAATAAATGCAACAGAAATCAGCCACAAGGCTAACGTTTGCATATTTGTTAGGATGCTGAATGCAGGACCTTTCGTTTTCAGAGATTTAATCTACATGAATGCATTGTGGCTTTCATTTATCTTTCTTCCACCTCTGATGGTGTTTTGATAAATGACGTGCAGGAAATTACCAGAACTGAGTCTCTCACTGGGATGAACTGTTACTCTGATTGTCCTTCAGGGGCCTATTCGAGAGTATTTATGACTAAAATTTTCTGAAGGATGTTGGGGATCAATCATCTGTTTAATCAGCCTTTAGTCTGAAGTCAGTTTAATCAATTAAAATTACAATGATTCACTGGCCCAATAAATATGTTTCTTAATCAATCAGTAAACTTTAGACAAGTTTTTTTTTATACACATGAACCAAAAAATGTATTAAGAAATGCCAAACAGCTCGATTATCACCCAGAATGAAGGCTGGACTAGTTTCATTTCTCTGCTCGGTTCACTGGAAACCGACCCACAAATACACAAACTAAATTTAGCCATTTATTTAGCTGCTGCGACTATACTTTAAAAATCATTTCTCTACATTAGCAGTAACGCTCAGCTGATTCAAAGAAGGTATTTTAGAGTCACAATAAAAAAAGAAGAAACAAATAACACGGACGCTGTTTGTCTGCAGAAGGCGGCAGCGACACGGTGAACACACAAAGGTGAGGGACGCGCGCACACACACACACACACCTCCGCATTCTCTTTAAAACCACAGCCATACGCAATTCTGATGAAATGATCCCAAGTCTGGTCGTATAATTTCTGTTCTAAGGCGAGAATAGAAACTGACAGAAAACCACCAGCTACAAACAGGCTTCACTGTCGAACACGTTCACTGCTTTCATTCAGACTGGAGGCGGACAGTGAGGCGCAACTGTCTGACATATTTCACTCTCAGCTCTGGACTGTTTGCTGCTGCTGCTGCTGCTGCTGTCTTTGGACGGTGGATCGAGGTTGTGTTTAAGGTGTCAGCATCTGTCCAAAAACCACTTTCTATGTGATTATTGTAATGGATCAGTTAGAGGATTGTGACTATACTGTATCGTCATTATAAAGTACATCATTTTAACTGCAAATATTATATATATTAGGGTACTTTATTACATATAAAATGAAATTAGCTGCATTTTGATGTAACAATAATTACAAAATCAAAACAACAGAGCAGTAACCTCCACATTCTAGTACAAAAAGGCATTTTGACCAACTTTATAATTAAAATATCAAATGTGTTAGGGTCAGAAACATAACTCAATCAACCCAATTTGAATCTGGCAAGTTACGGCAACTAGAAAAAAAATCTGAACCTCTTGGAGAACGTTGGATGTTCCACAAATTTCAAGTAGTTTGAAGTCTTTATGTGAACATCTTTGCATTTCATTTATAGACACATGACTAACAAGCAAAGCCCTTTGATCGTCGTAAACCGAATCAAAGTGGGAAGTGAAAATGCATCGATCTCGAACACAGTGGTTTGGATACTCGGAGTGGATTTCGCAGAGTGGTTTCTCTAGGCTTTTTCAACCGAGCAAAAAAAACAATAAGACCTGGCTCGAAGCATCCTGTTGTTTTTCTCGCCTGAAAGTGGGAAGGACTCGAAGGACTCGTCTCGTGTCAAGGTTCTCAGAGGGCAGAGTTTCGCTTTGACTCGCTGCTGGCTCTGATGCATCTCTCATTTACACTCATTTAGAGAGAAGCGTGCGTGGGTGTGTGCGTGTGCAGGTTAATGAGAGCAAATGGGTGTATCTTTGTATAAACTGTACTTAAGTTCACGTTTGTTTTTCTTTCCTGCCTTTGTGAGCTGGGAGTGTGTTTACCGTGAGCGCCGTCCACTGTAAACTGTAAGATGTGCATTTGTGGGTTTTTCTGGTGTCTTTGTGTTGTGAGACTCTAAGTGCGTCTCTGCACATGTACCTTGGTGAGGTAGTCGTGTATGTTGAGCGTGGCCAGCTTGGTGAGGTGTCCATTGAGCCCCAGGGCCATGAGGAAGCCTGCGTACTCGTTAGCCAGCTCGGGGCTTTTTGGCTTGTTGTAGGCGATCCAGGCCGAGTCCACCTTAAACAACACAACATGAAAGTCTGAATGTTTATTTGCACAAGACAAAGGAGGGTTTGTTTACGGCAGAAGAGTGAGAAAGTTTACAATGTAAGCTTGAACAGCTTTCTATGGGTGTATCCAAATAGGTCCAGATTAACCCTCTGAACCCTGAAGCAGTAGGTTTGAAAGCAAGGTTGTGTTTAAAAAGAAATATCCAAAATGACACCATTTATCAGAGCCAAAGACTAAAAAACAAACAGAACCATCAGACTTTTAACTTTCCAGCAATCCTTGAACTACTCATCTGTGACTCCTTCAGAAAACTAAAATGAATATCATGATGTTTAATCAAAATCATTGTATTCTCTATGACTCATTACATTTTTAAAAAAATGTTTATTTATGGAAGTAAAACTGTCATATTGCACAACAGGTATTTTTGAGTTCTCTCTACTTCTAGCCATGGTTGTTCTGTTCCCATAGAGATGCAGGAACTTATACTGCAGTGAAAAATAATCCCACAATGAGTAAAAATGTGTGAGAGCAGGAAAACCGCCCAGAAACGCTATGGGGATTCAGAGAGAATATTTCACAAAACTATAAAAGCTGTCAAAGAAAATCCATAGAAATAGTCGAGTCTAGAATTATTTACCAAGCACACACATTAATGCATCTCCAAGCTGTATATAACAGTCATTTATCACAGACACTGAACAGGAACTGAGCCTGGATAAGCAACAGAAAATATACAGATTTTGAATTTAAAAAGGAATCTAAGTATTTAAAGTCTAGCATCTGGTTCCGTCTTTGAAATTGCCCTTTGCACACTTCTGTTGGAGTCTTTTATTGCACATTACTGTTTTCACTACACTCCACACAGGACTTTTCTACTTGACATATTACACTTATTGTACATTTTGCATTTTATATTTCTTATTGTTTATTTTTGCTTATTTGTCTGTATTTATGGAGGTGGTAACTTTATCTTTGTGGTGTAACAACAAAATTTCGCCTTGGGGATTAATGAAGTATTTCTATTCTATTCTATTACAACCAGTTTTTGGTAAAAGCTACATGGCCATTTACAGCAAGCTCGAAGAATCTTAAGACCTTTTAAACATTGAAAGGTCTTTTCTTACTTCAATTCAATGTTCTTAAGACCTGTGGACATCCTGTCAATACACATTTTTCATGACAATATGTCATATAGACTGTAACATTTAGGGACATGTCAGCCTGAAGGTGACGCTAAAGCAAAGGTCACCAAAACATTACAGATGTCTCCGCTGACGTTTTACAGTCAATTCTACAGAAATTTGACTTGGCAGTTAGCCAAAGGAAGAGGCAAGGAAAAGCTGATGTTCCCTTGTAGCTCTGTACAATACAGCAGAGGAGCTGGTGAGGAGGTAGAGCAGCTCTGGTTTCACACTGACCTGTGAAGCAGGAGCTATCTTAAGTCCAGCAGCGACTCCATTATGGAAACTGGGCCAACTGGTCATGTTGGGAGGAACATCAATGTTCCCGCTGTTCAGATCTACCATAGTGTTCCTGGGAGGTGCACGACCTGGGGTAGAAAGGCAAAAACACGTGGAACAATCTACAAATACATAATTATTACATCCTTAATCTAAAGAACGCAGTGTTTTGTGGATTAAACAAACACAATCAGACAGGACACACAAATCATGACGCATCAGAGGGCATCAACAGCTGGGTTTTTCCCTTTTAGTTTGTTGACGACTTCGTGAAGTGTTGTTTCCGCAACGACAGAGATAAAGTGTACTGTGAAAGTTTCTATTTCTGCGCAAACTGATTGTATCGTGTTGCTACATTAGTCATCTCTCCGTTCTATATTTAACTTGCCCTGGAGGACTCACGGAATTTTCTCCCTGCGTGAAATCAACTCCTTAAATCCAGAGTATTCCTAAAAAATTCCCTGATTTACACCAAGGTATTGTAAGTGTTTTACTTTCTGCTGCCTGAAGAAAGCAAAGGTCCTTGTGGCATAAATTTCCTCGTCTACCCATGCAGACCTCTCAGTAGACGTCCGTGTGAAGCCCAAAATTCAGACAACAGTTTACTTGCTCAGCAGTAATATTCATGCATGAAATTTGTAGATATAACCTCCTGCACTGAGCCTCAGACAGCTCAAAAAGTTGAACAATAAAAACCAACGTGTCTACGGCTATTCGCATGTCCACAAGTGAGTACAACCAAACCAATGCACCACCACGTTACCTGTGAGGTTGAGTTTGGGGACAGGTAAAGGTTCGGTTGGCACAGGGTGGTAGGAGAAGAGGGTGAAGAGGCCTCTGCCAACCGGGAGAGCCATGGTCCTCTGACACAACTGCAGGAGTCTAAAGACAAAGAGAAAGAAAGCTTGAAACTGATGCTATGGAAACAGCACAGGCTCTAAATAAAAAAAAAGACAGAACTAACAGGAAGTGAAGGCCAATGATTTTAAAACTATATTGTAAAAAAATAAATAAATAAAAAAGAGGAGAATGAGAAATACACTACACGTGCCTTTTGAAACGGCTGTGCTGCATCAGAGATGAGACCCTCGTTTTACTTACTTATTCTCTTTCTCCTCTATGTACTCGTGGTCAGAAACCTCTGGCAGCTGGACAACACTGACCCGGACGGGCCTGGAGCTCTGCAGCAGCCTCCTGACCTCCTGAACCCTCAGATCCTGACTCCAGATCAGTCCTGTGACCTGGTGAGCAGAGAGAGGGCATGAATATTACATTACATCTTCTTCTTGAGTTATCCCTGCAGAGGTACATTTGAGCTAGGCACGCAACTAAAATCAGCCTATACTTTGCAGCAAAACAGGTTAGAAAAGATTATCTCAGACTAATAACATCAAAAAACAATATTGTTTAATGATGCTGTTACCTCTTGAATTATGTCCGACATCCCATCTTCCTCCTCGTCTGCTTCTGTGGTCGGTGGAGGCTCCAAGGACAGTCCTGAGCCTACAGACTAGAGACACATCCAAATAAAACACATTAGCCACAGTGACAGCTAACAATATAGACAGTGTACATGTCCTAGAATTGAAAGCTGAGTGACTGATGCTATATTTGAAGAACTTTACTGGTTTTAAGACTGATTTCAAAGGTGAATATTCATGATGAGCAGACTACAAAATAGCAGCAACTCACAGAAATATATATGTTTTAAAAAAACATAGAATTTGTGGTTACAAATGGCAAATAAAAAGATGAAAACAGCTTTATTTTTTACACATGGAATCTGGAATCTCTGTGTATTACAAACCTACACATGTATTTAGTAAATGCACAGCTCTGTAGGTGGCCTCCTGCTGGCAGAGGACAGGAGGAGGTTGTCCTCAGCCTCAAAGTCAAGATTTCACCTCATTTTCCCTACAAACATTAGCTCATTAGCCTCAGCCATTACACACAATTAGTGTTTGTTTTTAGCCCATTGCTAATTTAGCAACTAGCTACATATGGATTGGTTGTTGTTTCAGCACGAGTCTATCCATGGTGGTTGTTCGCCATCTTGTCCGTCAGGTCAAGACAGACATCTATATGGGGCTCGTTGCTAATTTTACCCAATGCTAATTGTATGTAGTGGCTCTGTCTAATTAGCTATAGTGTATGAAAATCAGTTGAAATCTTGACTTTGAGGATGAGCTCTTCTTGTTCCTCTACTCTATCAACAGTAGGCCATCTATAAGTATAAGTACCTGGATTTGTAATACACAGAATTCTCACCAAGAAATTCATCTTCATTTAATTTATAGCATATTTTTGCAGGAGTTTCTGTCATTTGTCACTCTCAATTGAAGGGACATTCACATTTAAACCTCAGCCAAGGAGTTCTCATGACCTTCAGTGACGATGTTGTTGTTTATTCATAGTCTTTATGAGACATTAGTGACTCTAATAGTGGGTTGGCAGCAAATGTCAAAGAAGATAAATCTGACAAATTACAGGCACTAAATCCTCCCACACTTAAGTCTAATTTACTATGTCTGCAGCATTTTAAAGACTTGTTCAAAATGGATTTAAGGGCTTAATAGTCATTTCTGAGAACAATCGTGGCCTTGTGACTTCTGACAGATATTTTGGGATACTCTAACACATCCTTAGCTTTCATGTAAACCTTTTTTAAATCACAATATGTACTTTTGTCTGTAACCTGTTGCTGCCGGTCTTGGCTCGGACACAAAAAATGTAAAATCTCACAGAATTTTCCTGGTTAAATAAAGCTATTGCGCATAAATTAAAGCCTTTAAGGATCCATGAGATGACACTGAGTGCAACTCCAGCTCTGCATAAAAATGCACATTTTATAGGTTATTTTTACATATTATTTCAGACTCACAGCTTTGCTCTTGGCCAGGGTCATCTTGTGGGCTTGCTTGGTCAGGTCCTGTCGGCCAATCAGCAGACAGACCTCCTCTGACCAATCAGAGCACGGCTGCTCCCGGCACCGATAGATGGCCTCCCTAATAGGCAAAGCCACACCAAAGGGGACCGACTCCAAGTCCTTCAGGGTGAAACCTAAGACAGGAATGAGTGTTTTTAAGTTTGTACAAGAATCTGTGTCCTTAGAGACACAGCAAAGCCTCCTTTGAGCAGGTAGACATATTTTTAAAGCTCCTCCAAGTGCAGCCAAGAAGTGTTGCTTCCCTCCATGTTTTGCTTGTTGAGACATTTAAGGATTAATGTTGTACATAAATGCTTTAATTGCTGTCATACACTTCAAATATCTGTCACAGGTTTTATTGTGCACTGAAACTAGGACAAAAAGTGTCCTGACACAAACTAAATCTTTGACTTTAGTAACAGATCAGACATGTGATCTATGACTGAATAAACTGGACGAGTGTGAATGTGTAAATCTACACTACTGTGAACCAGTGTGTTGCTAAAAAGAGAGGATACGGCGCTGCTTTGCCTTCCTCTGTATAGGTAAATATATATATGTATACATTTATTAAAAAGACCTGTTTCTCTTACCTTGTGAGGTGAGCCAGACAACCAGCTGCTCAGCCAGACTCTCACTGGAAAACTTCACCTTCACACTGCTCTGTCTAGAATACGTAGACATGGATATTAGTGAGATAAACGGCTACTGATGTAATTTAATAAACACAGAAAAAATTCAGTAAAACAGAATAATAACAAGCAGAAAATGCCCTAATTCAATTTCAAAATCAACTTAACTTGCTCAAGGATATAAGCAATAAATTTCTTTCTTCACAGGTTGATGTCTGATTTATCAAAGCCTACATTTTCTTTCAAAAGTAAAGACTGTGATTTACAGCCATTTTCCTGTGATCTTTCAGCTGCTTTTAAACTACAAAATCTACAATCATGAAGCTCTTCTTCTCACTCAGTGAGCTTAAATTACCTTCTGAAATGTGGTTCATTGGCACCAGACTTCTGGCCTGAAAGAGAAAGAAAAACACATCAGACAGGGAAATATCAGGGGAAAGGTCGATGGTCTCATTATTTTTGGACTCTTATTTGTGAGATCTCCATCATGCTGATCACATTTTGACAAATCTTGCAGGAACCTGTGCAGCTCATTTTAAACCTGCGCTGACTGGCTGCTAAAACTCGTCACCAAAAAGAACACGCACTAAAACTGTGGGTTAAATGAAGGTGACACTTTGTTCCTGATGAGTAAAGGACTGTGTTTATGTGAGATGGCCTCTGTTGTTGTTTGGTTTTGTCCTGTCACTGAAAAAAAAAAAACAGTCACTCTGGAAACTCTCACATCGCCCACAAAGTCAATGTCCAATTCTGTGTCCGTGGGAAAAGGGCTGATCAAATACCTGCAGCGACTGCTGTCACCTCAGCGCCTGTATCGGGTTTTTGTCGAAGCAAAAACAAAGGAAATCAGGTGACACAGAAACCTGCGTCACTCGCCTTTCTCTCTGTGTTACTGGGCCCTGAAGCAGGGAACTATGGAACTGGCAGGTAATAAGGGCCAGTTGTCAATAAATGCACGCTCAGACAAACCCACAGAGGAGCACACACACCGTCCAGGATGCAGTAAAAGACACATAAAATGATCTTTAAGGCCGGTCACGATGCACAACACATACCTGCAGAGAGCTTGACCAGGTACTTTGAGACGTCTGTCGAGGTAGCGTTTTCATTTCCGATGATGTAGAGAGCATAACTCTGAGAAGAAAAATGGGACAGATATAAGAAGCAGAAATCATCTGTGCATCAATCAGTTTAAACCTTGTAGAAACCAGATACATCAAAACATCAACATTTCCAGCAGAGGACGTTTATGATTTATAAAGGAACATGCCAAAAATATCCTTTAGTAGTTATACTTCATCTAATGTGATCCGTGTTCATCCATTAATACTGAGGTTGTGTGAATGAAAATGGCGGATAATATTATTTGTGTTTTTCTGTATTAACTTGGGAGACGTTCAAAGCTAAACCTAATTAAAGATATCTGACAGAGGCATTTCAGCAGATGATGGACTAAATATCTGGTGGACACAGATGGACACAAGATCTCGGCTGAGTAGAAAAGAGGCATTTGGAATTACAGAGAGGTCAAACTAAGGGCCGGCTCAGTGGCTATTTCTACTCTAACAGCATTACTTTTGCTACTGCACATCCAGGCAGACAGACATTACATCCATCTCAACATAAACCGGTGCAGTGTGAGAAGAAACCGTACGAGGGTCAAAACAAAAACTAAAGCGGGTAACCAAAGCCCATACAAGCACACGTACATATACGGCTGTATGAGGGTGCGTCTCTTTGTAGTCGGTCTGCCTAGTACTCAAGAGCACGGTGTGGTTGACATGAAGCAACCGAATTTGGGTCAGCGGTGCCGTTTCTGCAGAGCAAGGCAGGGCAGGGCAAAGAAAGGAAAAGCTGCAGCAGCTCCTAACTGCAAATGTAGACAGGTTGATGTGTGAAACTTGTATGAGTTAAACTCTGTCTCTGGTACTGAACATTTAAAGTTTAGTTTTAGGTGCTGTTACCATGTTAGCATGGGAATAATCTGTGACATCTGATGACTAATGATACTACATAACGAAACAAGAGGAAAATAATATGGCCGAAAACCTGTGAGAATATTGAAGGTTTGTTCTGAGACTATGCTGAGAGTGAAAGATAATGTCTTCAGCACTGATGAATTCTTAATTTAATCTAAATTATTGGGAAATTAGTCCTATTTATGGAGTAATGATAGAAAATCCGAAGGGGTAATTAATTGGAAACGTAACTCAAAAATGACAAATGTTTGCAAAGCAACATCCCTGATTGTCTGAATAAAACCTACAATGTGCATGTCACCATGTCTGTGTTCTCCACTGGATTCAAACAGTAAGATGTTTCAGTGACTCCTATATGTGATTCCAAGCCTTTTTAAGGTCTTAAAAAAATGTGTATGACTTCCCACATTGTTCTCTGTTTTGTAAAAAAAAAAAAAAGTCAAATTATCAACTGCAGACTCCTGAGAATATAAGTCTACCTCAGGAACAGATTCTGCAGAAAATGTACTAGAAAGGAACTTCAAGTGTTTTCATGCATGCAAGGTTTTAAAGCACGTTTTAAATTCTGATTTGTACTGGCTATATGTCTGTTCCTAGAGGTGAATGATATGCTAAAAAATGTGTAGTCATTTTTTCATTATTATTTTACTCAAAAAATGTAAAGTGATGCTATTTTTGCAGTAATCTGTGACAACAAGCTCGTCCCCTCATGTCTGTACTACAATGCGTCATTTATAGTAATATTTTCTGATACATTTTACCGCCTTAAAAAAGAAAATTGCAGCTCTTGTGATTTGAATATTGCACCTATATAAACTGTTGTGACTTCAATAATATTTTGACTACCCGTTCACCCCTATCTGTGTCTCTCACGTGTGTCTCAAGTTTCTGCCTCCTCGTCGTCATCACCTTCGTCATCCTCAGAGGATGATGGCTGGAAGCAACACTTGTGCACTTCCTTAATAAATGAAGGTTGAATCCATCAGCACCACATTCACACGTGTGCTTGCACGTCTCCTTTCATACCACGGCATAATTGCACTTTATGTCCAGAAAAAGAATCACAGACGTGCTGCACAAACAGGATATCTGACTGTCTCAGTCACATGCTGAACTCTGTGCCCTCACTCCCTCCCTCATACGCACAAACACGTACAAATGTGGGTTTAATTTTGTTAAATTTTATCTCAAGAGCTTGAAAAGAAAGAAAAATGGGAAATGTAGTATGTTCTCATATTCCTCAAGTACTACACACCTCGTGTTCTTGTCAGTGACTTGTGATTTTTGTTACATCAATATTTATTTAACTCAAGTTGTTTCTGCGTTTGTGGACAATTTTATTGTTTGAAATGTAAACCCAGCACTTAGCCCCTGGCTTATATAAACTGGTAGTCCATTGTAAGACCATGTGTGCATGAACAACAACAAAAATGTAACTGAAATATGTTTTGATTATCTCAAAACTTCACCTTATACTGCACCAGTAAATAGTAGCGACAGACATGCATCTGTACCTGATTTTCATCATTGTGCTGCATATGTCAATACTATTAATTCTATTGTATGTTCCACAATATTTTATTGTGTTTTGTGATCCCGATCAATAACTGTGCTTACTTTTTTTTCTCCTAAGTAATATTTTTTTTACTTTTTTAGAGCAGTATTGCTCAAGTTAAAGGAACTAGAAACTTGTGTCCAAATAATCACATTACAAATGTACTTTGGAAACAACGGATGTGATGAAATAGATTGTTTTTTCTGTCGCTGCCTATATTTTAAACACATTTTCAGTGTTGCAGTCTTGCCATCTTACATGTATGACACTGAGCAAAGGCTTTTGGGAACAAAAATTAAAACCAAGATGCCTTCAAATACTACGCTGCAACATTACTATAAATAGTCCTAATTGCCTTCAGCAAAGCACTGATACCAAAAGTCTGAGTCATAAAGAACTATTTTTAGAGCCTAAATCCACAGAAGAACTGAGACAAGTTCTTCAAGATGCTTGGAATGATCGATCTGCCGTGTGCTATGAAAAACTGTTTCATTTTAAAGGCAGTGTGCTCACACCAAATATTAAAACTATTCATGGCATCATTTTACAAATTCATCCTAACTTTTGTAATTTGCCGTCTAATTGTTGGATAACACTTTGCATAATGTCTCTCCACATGTTTCCACTAATAACTTAAACCTGGCTCTACTGTTCACTATTAAATTAATGATTAATCTAGCTCTTGGTTACATGTGCCCATTACCTGTTTAAACTGCACAAAATCAAAAAACGCAACCATTTCTTAAACATCACTGGATGTATAAATAATAAAGATCTACAAAGTATGGCATTCCTAAACACATGGGGGCTTTGTTCGTACCAGAACCAGCAGCCTGGTCCTCTGACAGATGCCGGGCAGGTAGGGGAAAGGCTGGTTCTCCTCCCCTCTCAGGCAGCTGCTGAGCCAGCTGAGCACACAGGGAGGCTCCGCCCTCAGGAAGGACGGACGCTGCACCTGGCCAATCAGAGCTGAGGAGGGAACAGGTGAAGAGAAGAGAGGAGGACGACGGTGAGTAAGGAACATGTTATTTCATCCCTCTCTAGTGAATCACGACCACAAAGGTTAAAAAAAAAATGACAGCAGTTAGATAAAGATGTGAATAAAATAACAGAAACACCTGACATCTAGCAGGTGTTCAAGCAACAAAGCAAATAACCATTTTGAAAAGTATTTTTTTGCATTAAAAATGAGTGGAACTTCTGCAGCACTGACTGGAAGGCACGAGACATTTTCCGTCGCTGCTTTTCCTTTAATTCTATCAAAAACCTTAATTAAGAGTTTTACTGCATGACAGCCCAGACATACAAAGGAACATATGGAGCTGGCCTTTAACCGCAGCAGACCACTCAGCCCTCTATATTCCACTATAAAGCGTCTTGTCTGGTTCCTCACTTGATACCATTATAGGCTATTAAATGGGTCTTACCCTGGTCTATGAAGCAGCTCTCAGTGAAGCCACTAATTAAAGAAGGGTAGTCTCTCCAGTACAGATCCACGTACTCTTCCAGCTGGAGGTCTCTGCAAGCAAAAATAAAACAATTAAGTATTCCTGAATAGCAATGTATTCGAGCACATCACAACCCCCACATTAAATGATGCTGCATTCATGTCAGCATCATTTGTCTTCCTTTAACTCCACCATCATAAAGAAAAGGAGCATTTCTACTCACATTGAAGGAAAAGTTTCTAACCTTCCATCATTATGAAGTCTACCTGGTTCCAGGTCTTTCATCGTTTCTATCTCGACACAGCTGTACACTAAATTGCTGCACGCCATTAAGAAAAACCTAAAAATGGCTCCGCACTCTAAAATAGCTGCTGTGACATTTAAACTTGTTTTGCGCAGTAATTGAACACACGGCAAAAGTAATTAACAGCCATGAATCATTAGCATTCAGCTTAACATCAGATAATCAATAGTTTTTAATCCTAGTAGAACCGAGTAGTTCCAGCTGCATGTGTGCGCACTTCACACCTGGACACACTGATGAGTTTAATGTACATATTAGCAGCCCACATACAGTTGTTTTTAAGGCCTTGGATTGTTTCTAGTTTAGTTATTTAAGATTTTATGTCTTTTCTTATTTATTGTATCGGATCTGGGAGTAAAGCTGCTGCTTATAATTGCTCGAACAGCAATAAAGTCGCATTTAATTTAAAAAAAAACAAAAACAAACACACTTACTGAAAACTGTCAATGACAAATATGATAAGATATTATATTCGAGTCATTGATATGACTTTTAAACTCCTGAGAAAAACAAAACAGTCAAATTCTGATATGAAATGTGTTTTTGTTGCTGTATGAAAACACATATTTTTATCATTACTATAAAAGAAATCAAGTATTTCTTATTGTATTTGAAATATTTAACCTCCTACAGTTTAGACAGAGCACTGGTCACTGCAGTCAGGAAAAATAAGGACAGAAATTTCTAATATTTTCCAAAAAGTTTCTCAAACGTTCTGTTTTTTTTTTGTTTTGATTTATTTTTTTAAAAATGTCTTAACATAAATCTGCAATATTTATGATGTGCAGCATTTATAAATATTCATAAATTGCAATATAAGATTTGCAATTGAGATTTAAATCAATTCCAAATCATTGTGATAACTGGTTAAAAACATAATCCCTCCCTTTAATTGCCTAATGAAACAATCCGGATCATTATTTGAGGTTTAACCAGTTTAGACGACTAGTTAATGAAGCAGAGAAAGTGCAAAAGTTTCTCACCACGCTTACACAACAGCCCACAAACTAACAATGTAGGCCAATTACCGTGAAGAGCGCTTCACTCTCCCACTCTGCCTATTCTGTCATTGTCATCGTCACCAATCACAGCAGTCACTTGACAACATGCTGAGGTTTGTTTCTAAAGAGCTTTGATTACACACCGAAAACAATGAGGTGCGTCGTTTGTGGAAACCTGCATGAGGTTGAGTTTGTTGTGATAAATGTCACAAGTCTCTCCTCTGTTTTCACTCTCTCTAATAAAGGAAGAGCTCTTGATGTTTTCAGCCAATTCACTTGATTCTACGAGCGCATTTCTTTACTACTCCTTTTAATTCACAAATGTATAGTAAAAACACTCTGCTCACCAGGAGATAGAAACAGATAAATCCCATAAATGCACACAGGTAGAGTGAGTGGTTACCTGGCCAGTTGTTGCAGCAGACAGACCAGCGACGAGGCTCTGGCTCTCTGCAGCTCATCCAGCTGCAGCTCCTGATACAGCAGATGGAGAACGTAGAAGAGGGCAGGAATGTGAGGGAAGAGAGGAGCCGAGCTGTCCAACTTGAGAGATGGACTGGAGGGAGACGACACCTGAGACATTCGAGGAAAAGAGAGAAAAAGGAAAAATAAAAGTGAGGATAAAAAAAAGTGAGGCAATGAGCAGCATACAGAAGAGATAACAGGAGAAATATTGCCATTGTATGACACTATAGCAGTAGAATTGCACTAAACTACGCACATAAACAACAAATTCAAGACGACTAAAAGGAATATTTTCATTAACACATGTATTCACTTAAGTGTGAATCATTTAGACCAGCGATTCCCATCATTTTAGTCTGAATAAATCTTCTTCATCAACATCACCGATTAGCTTCCAAACATACACAACATGTATTAAATGACATCACCCACTGGTTTGTAGATGACCGATTTGAAGCCTCAGTCTGGCAGGATTTTGGTCATCTGTCTCTTTTTAGATCCAAAAGTGGCCATATTTGGACACTCAATACCCCCCTTGCCTTAGAGGATACCCCTATTTATTGTCTTTTTTACCCTAAATGAGACCATAATCAACAAAATAAACATTATACTGTAATGGGGGAGACTTGAAACTAGCAATTGAGACCATAAAATGATTAGAAAAATGCTTCCTGAGGTGATAAATCAAAAGAGAAGCAGCATAACAGCTGGACTTCCTTGGAGACGGCAGAGTCGCCTCCTGCTGGACGTTAGACAGAATGACACTTCTGTACTAACTTCAGTTTCAAGCCATGGTTCTTGTCCACATGTGTTCTTTTGTAGTCATTTTAAACTGGATGTTGTTTTGCTCAATCAGCGACATAAAAGTCTGCGCTGCTAAAATATTGTTTTCATAGTCTTGAAGACATTTTTGATATACAAGTTTAAAAAAAAGCTCCGCCTGTTCCTATGGAAGCTACTCATCCCCATTGTTTGATTATTGTGAACGCTTGTGTAAGCTGCTGCGTAACAAATCGCCCTTCAAGGGACAAATAATAAAGCTGAAGTTTTGCAAGATTTGTATTCATCCAGAGTGGGGTACATACAGAGGACAGGCCTTCCAGCTCTGAGGTGAGAGTGTTACTGGTGCAGCTGGAGTCCACTGGACCACAAACAGGCTGGGAATTCATCTGACGCTGGTAGTGGGACCCCAACAAGTAGTCCCAGTCCTACAGAGAGAGGAGACAGAGGAACAAGCCAGTAAGAAGGTGGATTTCCTGACCAGACAACGTGACTACTAACACACATTAACAAATATATAAAAACACTATTTGAATGGAGAAATAATCTCCAAGATGTTATGGCTGGTCCAGGCTACACAATATCTGAGTCTGATAAGATTATCATTATGTAAGTTTAGGTGACAGTGACTCGACCAAGCCGACGACATGTTGCTCAATGAGAAATCATATTTTTATGTCTTTCACAACCTGTGGTCGCCGGGAGAAAGAGAAAGCCAGTGTGAGGCTCTGGATAAACTAAGTGGCTAAATTAGTTTGTGCTCCAATCAACCAACATCTTGGACAAGTTGTCAGTTTTAACCAAAGCTTGGAGAAGAACCTTTATCACAGAAGATATTTTGACAAAAGCAGAACTTAAGTGGAGCCCCTTGACTGCACAAGAGCAGGAAATCTCCCAAACTGAACGCAGCCATCATCAGCTGTGTTAGTCCTGTTATGACAAGTGAGATGCCTGGTGTGGAAACGGTGTATTCTGGCACGCTATAAGGCATCCAACGCACCCAACCATTACTTCAGTCCTTCAGTCAGGTCAGGCTGTTTTCATGTGAAGTTCTTTTCATCTAAATGCAGCATGAAGACTAGCACTATAACAGCATTGTTGCACAGAATTCAGTTAATCTAACGTCTGTGTTGTGGTGGATTTTATGTTTTTTGGTGCTTTGGTTGTAGCTTCAAAACCATCACCACATCTGAGCAGCGTGAAGATGAATGGCGACGCCGACGGAGGCAACGAGCTGACAGTGTCAACAACATGCTTCCGTTTAATCTGACTCACGCCTCTCCTCAGGTCAAACACACACATGACACAGTCTGAGCCTCCAGCCCATTGACATTTGCTTGTTATGTTTTGCTCTAATGAGAACAAATAGATTACTTAAGAAACATCCACATTTAATTAAGAGCATTTTAAGAAAACCTTAAACGGGCTGTTTGAGGTTAAGACTCGATCTTAGGATTCAGTAGTGATGAAAATGTGGGTCAGGGTTACAGCAAATGATGTGTCTGAGAGAATGTGTGTGAATGTGTTAAGGCCTGTAGGACAAAGCACAGATTATTTTCTCTGTTATTTCAGACACACTGAGCCTCTCCTCTGGGCTGACTGGGCTTCTCTGCAGCACTGGGTGTTCTCTGTGTCTGTTCGAGCACCTTTTAGGCTGTTTCTTTTTTTTTATTAGCAAATTTTAGACGTTTTGGCTCCTCTTCCTGTTTTAGTGAACTCTAACAGCTATAAAATGTGTGAATGGTGAATGCAATATATCTAGAAGACTGGCTGAGACAACAGTTTTAAACTTATTTCCACGATAGCAAAGTACTTTGTATGCAATTACAAAACACCATTACCATAATTAACGAGTTGAGTGCATAGTAGTTGAGAAAATGAAAAAAAAGCAAAAAAAAAAAAGAATAAATAGTTTCCTGGTTTGGAAATCCGCAAAAAAAACCCTCTTTTCAAAAGCTTCACCTTTCAAGACTAAGACTAGTTCTCCTGTTTTGACGCTCACTCTTGTATTGAAGTGTTGCCTTTTAATTGGGTCACTTCATCTCAATCTATCACACTTTTGGAGCAATTTCTACTAAACCATCTCTGATTTGCCTGAAACTTTTATAGCATAAAACACGAATATTTAGAAAGATATTCATGAAATTTTACCTTGATATGAATGTATATGAATTCAATAAGTATAATACGTAAGGTGACAGTTCACTCTGGTTCTACATCCTACATCAAATAAGTAATATGTATATGTTTTAAAAAAAAAAGAAAAAAAGACTATTTAGCAGAGGTTTTGTTTTTATGATAAAGCTTGTCAACTTGCTCAATCAGCTGTGAAAGTTTTTATGATTTTGTGATTGTTTCCTTTTAATAAAGTATCCTACATGTTTTGTTTTGTATTATTGTGACATGGAGCTACATATAGTTCAGGAACTATCAATAGCTGACTTCTGCATTATCAGCTTTTTTGTTACTGTGAGCTCAAAGACGGGACTTTTTATTACGGCTTCGTTTTTTTTTTCCATTCCAACTTACCCACAGTCAGTGATTATTTGACCAACTTGGCCAATATTCTGAATCAATACCATGATGAGAAACACTATTGAAAATTTCAGGGATTTATTGTTGACAGTTCCTGAAACATTGTTGTTCAAACACAGCCTCAAATGTCAATGCGTGACGAAACGTGTTTACAGCAGGTCAACAAGCATTTTTTTAAAAAACTTTTAAATGGTTACTTGGAAAGTATTTAATATATGAAACAAAAATTTCACAAAGATCATTATAAATATTGATAATTTATGATTTTAAAAAAAACAAGTTTCAGGCCAATCAGAGATGGTGAAGCAGGAGGCCTCTGATGATTTGAGATGGAATGAGCCCGACTGGGTTTTACTTCACAGCATTTGTTTCAGCGTCTCACTACGGGATACACGCCATCACGTGCACAGTCAAGTCCTTCATATGAACGTGTTGCTGCTAATGATTGGTGCTAATTGAGCCCTAAACATTACAGCTGATCACGTTTCAGTCACTCACCTCATCAGAGCCTCCGTCCGAGGGCCGAGCTTTCTTGGCTGCAATCACTGGAGAGAGAGGCACTTCAAAATGCAGCTGAGGAACGAGGATGAAGAACAAGGTCAAGGCATGTAAATCACATGTAAATAAACATCAAATAAGGTTAAGAACACAGAACACTACAGCAGCAGCTCCGATCTTTAGATGCTAACTGAATGAATCTGTATGTCAATCAAATCAAACCTTCTTAGTTCAGAACAAACAGCAGATATGATCACTTTTTAAATGAATTGGGATCAACGCGGCATAAAACTTTGGCTCACATGTCGTGTCCAGTTCAGGCGCTCAGTGTTGTAGCCCATCAGCGTCATGAAGCAGGTGACAAACAGGTTCCACTCGGCGTGAGCACTGGGACCGCCAGGGGCGTTGTAGATGTTGTACCACTTCACCAAAACCTGCACATTTTAAAAATACATTGTAAATGGGGTTCCTCCATATCACAAAAACGTTACGCCAACAAGGGAAACGTTTGTACCAGTTTTGATTTCTGACATTTTAAAGGCCCTGAAAACATGTTTTCTCATTCAGCTTCCTACTTTGGGTAACACAGACATGCATGGACGCACAATTTTCCTCTGAAGCTTTAACAGTTCGGGATCCTGCACAGTCTTCCATGTTTATATAATCTTTGTTTGTTTTGTGGCAGGTGGTGAGCTGGATGACGGTAGCATTATATTTCTGTATTGTGGTACATTGAGGCACATCCATAATTCTTCATGAAGCAAATGACTGAGTTTTATATTAAAGTTGTGATAAATAATGCTGATAGAAACTGAAGTGTAACTTTGCTGTTCATTTACCTACGAATATTCTATGTTTACAAGAAGTATTGCACATGTTAAACAAGTTTTCTGGGTCTTTAAATAGAACAATGACAACAAATGTGCTAAATAGAGATAGAAGATAGAACAAAGCAACACTGGTTCTCTGCACATCGTTACATTTTCTATATGCTGAGGTCCAATAGAAAACGACATTAAGTGTTTCGGAGTCGTCCAAGGATGTAAACACGAAGCCTGATGAGGTCCATTTTTGCAGCGTCTTTCAGAATTAACTCAAATTAGCATCGCTTCCACAAACCTTCATGGCGGCGTCCTTGGGCAGGATGAAACGAATCGCCTGAAGGCACTTCCTCACTGAAACACATCAGGGCGGAAAAAGACAGAGACGGAAAGGTGGATATTTAGACATGAAGAAAAACAAAGAGATTTAGGATGTAATTTTTAAAGGTATGACAGCTGGAGATTTACTGCTTCATCGTGAGGTTGTCGCTTAAGTATGATACTTGGGAGCAGTTATGCTAATGACTCTATTTTCCACTCAGTTTTAAGTGTTTGAGCCTAAACTGGACATTGATACCTGAAATTCAGATGGTGGTATTTATTAGCACTCTCTCCCTCCCAACATTTTAAATACGTTTACCAGTGTGTGTCTGCATGCCGGTGTGTTCAGACGCTGTAGAAAACTGTCTGTACTGAAACAAAAAGGCCTTCAGCAGACATGAAAACAACCAAACAACTCTCATGACTACTGCCACTGGTCAATCTTTAAATAACTGATATCTGAGTAACATTGCTGGACTAACATTTGAGCTCTAAGCCAGTTTCAAATTCAACTTATTCCCCCCAAAATCTCCTCTTATAAAGACGGACAGCTGAAGAAAATGGCTTGTTTCCTGAAGGTTGCTGGTTTGAATCTCTGAGCAGGAAAACTCAGAAAATTGCTTTAAAAAATGTCTGAATTCTGGACCAGAACACTTTAAGAGAACAAACTTTGTGAATCTACTTCCTGCTTTGGATTAAACTTCTTTATTTTAAGAGAATACTTATTTTGTTAAGTACAATCCCCTATCCTGCTGCGACAATTCTGGCCTCTTCTCCACAAAATCAAAAAAGCAAATTAAAAATTAACGACCACTACAACAGTAATTAGTGCTACTGTGTCTCGTACGGACTCTGACCAATCAGATTCCTAATCAGCGTTACTAGGATATCTTAATTGGACATCCAGAGTGGGAAAGGTCAAGGAAGAGGTGGATAAATGCCATTTCATTAGAGGAAGAAAGCCTCGTCTGTACGATTGATTACTAAATAATGGGGAGAACTGCACGGACCAGACACAAAGGTAGACACAAAAAAACATACATACACACACCTTAGTGATGCTGAAGCCTTTAAAAATAGCTTCAACAAAAGCCAGAGAAGATTAAGAACCTGGAAGGTTCAGGGTGAGAGCAGATGCTGGGAGCTGAGCGGAGCCAGGGAGCCATTAGTGGTAAACAACAGAGAAGATAAACCAGCTGACCTCCGCTTTAATTGGTTAGAAAATAAAATCTAGCATCAGTGTAATTCATATGAATCACTCCTACGCATGATGTAAGCAGGCGGTCATCTGCTAGTCTTTGCTTTTGAGACATGAAAACACAGTGGGAATAAATACTTCACAGAGTCAGAGCGATCAGACTGTCCGTGTTCTCTGTGGCTGAATGAACTCTTCGAAAACACAAACAGAAATGATCTATTTTATGTATCGCAAAGCAAAACTTGACAGAGATGTAGTATGAATGTGAGTCTTATTGGCAGATTCTGTGACAAGTCCTGCTTTGGAAAGCCTGCAAATGCTTTAAATAACATGTAAAGGAAACGTGTTACAGGAAGACGAATAAATAATAAAAGAATGAGAAGAATAATCATCCAACAAAGCATAGTTACTGGAGAGAGATTTTGGTTTTTGATTATATTTTGCAAAGGTGGTGATAAAATATTGTGTTTTTTTTGAGTAGATTAGGATTAAAACTCAGCTGTGGTCTGTCATGAGCACTACCAGGGATTGCATTTAGGTGCCACGTAAGTTTATGATTGATACGTCTTGAGAAACGTCTTGTTATCGAAAAGCCGACTTTTAAATAAATCAATAAAGAGCTGATGTGTGTGAGTGAGAGTTTTGTTTCAATAAGAAAAGATTTTTTGCGAATCTAATGTCTCAACTTGAAAATTGCAAATGTATTTACAATCTGTGTTTTCTTCTTCAGGTCAGTTTAAACAACTACAACGGGGAACAAAGATCAGTAAAACGAATGGCTCCTCCTGCTTCACATAGAGGTAACACCGACTGTAGTGTTCTCTCAACAAAGACGTGGCCTCGCATTTGTTTCAGATAAAAGCCGCACAAAACATTCAAACTCAAATTAATTTTAGCATGAGCTGTTTTTCAAAATTATCCCCCAGAATTCTATTTATTTTCTGTGAGGGATGTTGAAGGCGTTGCAGCTAAAACAAGCCTTTGAAAACACTTTGCTGATCTGTGGAGTAATTTCAACTTCAACCTTGTGGATCTCAACACAAATAATGAGGTAAAGACATAAAAAAAAGTGTTCAGATCCTTAAGTGAAAGTAAGTAGTAAAGGAAATTACCCCATTACAGGTTAATATCCTGCATTAAAAATCCTGCTTCAGTAGAAAAACATCAGTATCAGGAGTAAAATGTAGCAAACATATCCAAGTAAAAGTACTTAACTGCTGGACACTTACTTAAATTAAACCATGTGACAAGTTTAGAGAAGACATTAACATCAAGATAGACATAAAACCTGTGACACTGACAACTGTCCTGTGTTATTAGAGATGGATGTTGATTCTGTTCCTACAATTCCAGAAACGAGCACTTGTGAATCTTCCCAGTCAGGCAGGTTGCAAGGTTTCCACACATCACATGTCTCTTTTAGTTTCCACTCTGACTCCCCCAGTAGTTAATTAAAGGGTTAATTTTAACTGTATGAAGAGCATAACGCTACACAAGGCGATTATAAACATCTGAGTTCCACTTTTTTTCTGCTTGTCAACAACATGTTTGCTGCCACAGAAAATTAGGATGAATTAAATTACGTTCAAAAATGATTAAAAGCGTGATGGAGGAAACATGTGGAAACATGTGCATCTGATCTTTGTGTCGGTGAAGTGAATTAATCATTATCAGTGGGATGCTGCATGTGTGTGTGTGTGTGTGTGTGTGTGTGTGTGTGTGTGTGTGTGTCTGCCTTGTAATGGCATCCTCAATACATCAAGATTATACGTCACTGTGCAACAACGCAGAGCAGCTCTCAAACCTAATTTCAGGGACCTAACTGCTCTGACTCAGCCATCTGTGTGTGTGTGTGTGTGTGTGTGTGTGTGTGTGTGTGTGTGTGTGTGCTCTCACTTAAAATATACACATCAACAGATACCATTATTTTTGCTCCATCTCGTGTGTGTGTGTCTCACCCAGCTCTGACGTGGCGATCTCAGGAATAGAGATCCTCAGCATTGTGCCACTGCTCAGTTCCTGGAATAAAGAGAGCGATTGCACACAAATTCAGATCACACACTTTCAGATCAGCGCAACACAAACCGAGTGGGACCATTCAAGCGTCCCAGAAAGCCACGACAGTGAAACAACATGACCCCGAAACTAAAGCAGCTAAATTAAATCCATCTTTCCTCAATTTATTATCTGATCTGCGCTTCAACTACTGTGACATGTGAGAAGGCTCGTTGTCTTCCATAAGTTCCAGGGGGCGACAAAAGACCAGCTTAATAGAAAAACAACTTGCTGTGTGCGGTGATTCACTAGACACACGAGAGTAAACAGCATCGAGTCGCACAGCTGGAAACTTGTGCTGCCGCTCTCTGCATCACGTTAAACGTCCGAGCTTTGGTCTGATCAATCGTGTCACAGCAGGTGTTTACCGACTTCACCAGAAGTGCAACACGCTTCAAAGTTCCAGCCTGTATAGACACAACCTATATAGTTATCACGCACTTTGTGATATTACAAATTACAACTGAATTTCTATTATATATATGTAATATGGGGTCTAAAAACGTTTTATAGACCAGTTTTATGTAATGTTTCCTTTTTTTTAGCCAGTTTTATTCTCATTTTATTTACTTTTTTATTTGTTTACTTGTTTATTTATCTTATTATTATTATTTACATTTGTTTTCATGGTTTTACCCTCCATTTTCTTTTATTCTATTTACTATTTTTATTTAATCTGATATGGAATTTATGTTAAGTTATGTTATTTATATCAATTGAGGTTTGCTGCACTGATTTATTGACACTAAAATTTTGTGTGTTGCATTTTTTTAACTGCGTTTAACTCTAATCCTCAGATTTTTTACATCTATGGTCGTTTTTCTTTCTGTTTGGTCTGACTGGCCTTCTGTTGTTTAACGATATTCCTGAGTATCCTCGTTTTTGGAACTTTGGTGCTACATAAATAAAAAAAACACCAGCCAAAAGTAATAAATATCCAGCAAATCAAGACATTGTACATTGGTATACTTTGCATGAATTTTTCCCGGATGTTCCCAGTCTGAAAAACCACCTGCGAACATTTCCAAATATTCCAAAAGAACAGCATCACAGAAATTATCACGAATAATATATAACTTAATAGTTCACTTCACTGTGAAACATCAGCTCTGATTTTTTTTTCCAAGAGGACACATAGAGCAGCAGATTATTTATGACTTTGAATTGCAATCACAAACGAATAACAGACCAAAACAAATTGTTACTTCTAAATCACATTTTCACCGGCGGGATTAGTGACGTTCATTTCAGAGGGAGAGAGAGAGAAACCCTGATGAGAAATGAAGCCATCAGTCAGCCGGCAAACTGAATGTAGCCGGTGCTTTGAAAAAAAAAAAGACAGCGAGCAGCATTAGGAAACAATCCGTCTTCAGATCGACACGTCGAGAGCTTAGAGAGAAATTCACCAAACAAAGAAGAAGCATGCCGACACTGTGCCGCAGTTTAACACATTTCTGTTGATGTGTGTGTGGAAGAAAGAAAGAAAAACATTATGCTGCAGTGTGTGTGTGTGTGTGTGAATGTTTACTGTAGGGGATGTAGAGACTGTCTCTACTCAGGCTGACAGCACTAACCCAGGAGGCAGAAACAAACAGCTGTGTTTTGTGGCGCTCAATCCCAAATATTAATGAGCTTGAATCACACACATAATGATCCCCGGGTTGCAAATCAGAAACAGCACATTCAAAAGAGAATCTCATCGTTTTGTTTTCTGTAATTGATCGTGAGTGCAGCAGCAGCAGCAGCAGCAGTCTGTTGCTTCGAACGGCGCTGCACTTCTACCTTCAACCAGACATCTTCTCATAGATTAGACTGCAAAACCAGAGGAGGTTGCACAATGCAAAATGTACAGATTGTTTTGGTTTAATTCTGTCCTGTGCACCAGAATAGCAGCGTCTCCTCAGGGCTTAACACTCTGTCCCTCCAGAATCAGTTGTAGAGGATCAATAAAAATATATTGAGTGTTCAGGCAGAAATATTCAGCAGCTATCCTAGTCAGAAAATCAAACATGATTCTGAAGTTTTCCTTTTTTTTTTCAGCACACGGCTTTTAGAAACATCATCTTGTTTTTCCAGTTGAGTCATAAAGTGTGATGATGTCTGAACAACGGCAAGCCAGACCGTTTAACTTCTATTGATAAAAAAGAAAAGAACTACATGGTCTAATATGTGACTAAACTAGGATCAGGGTGTTGTAGACAAAAGTCATCGGTGTGCATTCTTGAAAACACAAACCCACCAGAGTGACCCGGTTGCAGACGGGATCCCGCAGAGCGTGGATGTAGGGCGTGGCCTGCTGAAAGGTGTAATCTTCCAAAAATGAAGCTTCGTGGTGTTTGATGTTTGGACTCCTCAGCTCCGACACCGGCGAAGGCATAATGTCCTGAAGGAGGGAGGTTAAAGTAGACAACAGAGATAAGATTCAGGTGTAAAACTGTAAAAAATAGAAACAGTAAAGTTGTGATGCGTTTCAGATAATTTTCTGATTTGGTTCGAGCTGCAAATGATAACATCGTAATTTCAAACCGGAAATTTAATCAACCCTCCGTGTTTACTGTGACGGACCATCTTGCGCAGTGGAAATTGCTTCTCAGACGTATTATTATTAAACGGCAGCAAGGAGGGAAATTGATACCAACTATTAATGCATAAAGAATAATGTGTTTACGACCTCGTCCAGTCGTTGGAGGTGCCTGCTGCCGGCGTTAGTCGGTGTGCTGATGTTGTCCACCGGCGTGCTGAGGTGAGGCAGGTGGTTGGTGAGACTGAAGGTGGGCGACAGGAGGCCGGGAACGAACACCTTACTGACCTACAGAATCAGAAGACTTCATCAGGCAGCAGCAGGGCTTCAACAACCAGAAATACGGCTGCGTATCAAACTGCTGTGATCTGGGTCTGCACTGTGGTTCAGGTCTGTACTTACCCTGGTGATTCCTGTGTAGAGAACCAGACTGCCACAGGCCTCCAGAACCAGCATGGCGTCTATATTCTGGGAAGAAACGCTGGCTGGGTCAACAACTAATCAGGATTGTCATTGCTGATTAATTTACTTGTTAATGTGCCGATGACCTGATGAATAGTTTTCTCTATAAAATGTCCAAACTATCAGATAATCACATGAGAAGCTAGAACTAGTGAACCTTTACCTAGTCATGCTTTAAAATCACTCAAAAGACTGAATGTTTGTTAAACTGGCACAGACTGATTTCTTCTTTCTGCTGTATAAGTCGCTTTTATTGACATCACCCAATAGAGGATAAATAAAAGTACAGACACAAGACAAAGGAAACGAACCAAACATTCACAGCATCACTAAGACAAAGAAAATTACAGCTCAGACTTCCTTTGTGTGGCCATTGAAGACTCTGCTTTTGCTGTATTTGTAAATTTGTTGCTCTGATAATAAAATAATAAAAAAAGAATCATTTGTTGACCAGCTCCGAACCAAGAAATCTATTTTACAATCTGCCATTGGCTTTCTTTCACTGCAAATTTCCCTCAGCATAAAGAACTGCAATGTTTTTTATGCTCACCTAATGACGTTTTTGCATTTGTTTTGAAGACAAGAGCTCAAAATATAATACTATGATCTAACTTAATTAGTACCTCTTTGAATAATTTGGATTGCATTATTTTTTACAGGTGTACCTAATAAAGTGACCACAGAGCGTACCGTACATTGATATCAGTCTTTCCGTGTGCTTTTTGTAATTCCTAATCTGACAACAAACAGATAATTTACCTATTTAAAACTCACTAACTTTCCCTTATTCTCTATAAACGTTAAAAACTTTTAAAGGAATGTTGCAACGTACCTGCAGAGGTTCTGCATCTTTGGCAGAGATGGTTGTGACTGAGGGGAAGATGAGCTGAGACGTATCATTGCTCTCAATAAATTTCACACATCTGTGAAAACAATGATGAAGATATTAACTTGTTAATTCTGATGCCACCAGTAAATCAGGCGGAGAGAGTCTTGAATAGGCAGGAAAAGAAGTGACAGAGAAAGTAAATGCATTTATGAGCGATCGATGCGTCTGCAAGATTAGTAACTGTCACACGGCTCCATAGGACTGTATACAGAATGTTAATGGTAGTGACTGCATAAAACATGCATCGTGTAAGAAAACACATGTATGTCTGTTGACCTGAGCTGTTGGTGAGACTCCACCAGGAAACAGAGGTAGCGGTTCTCACAGAGGTCGGAGGTCAGGAACACTTTAGATGCCTGGCTGCTCATCTCCCTGCAAGATTCACGTGAAACAACAGCAGCAAACAGCAATGAAACTCAAGAGTAAAACGACACAATAAAAACAGAGAAAAAGACGATAAACCATGAAAAAAAAACACCTCGCAGGTTCATATGTTGCAGCAACAAAACTATAAGGTGGTGCCGCATCTCTTTCTTCTTTGTTGGGATTTTTTCCGCCAATTTTGTTCATCCTGTTGATTTGGAAACTAACGTGTCAAGAGCTTTGCGAGCATTAATAGTGCTTACAGATATGATGCTCTCCTGTTCGTAGCAGATCAACAGTATTCATAATCAAGTAAATAAAAAATCACAGGGTGGATTAAACCAAAGCTTTTGCGTCATGAGGAGCAAAAATGGTAAAAATCTAAATATAAAATCATATCAAAATGACCAACAAACAAAAAACTAAACACTAAAATATTTCTATTAGCCCTCTATTAATTGATCAAATAAACCTGACATAACACATGATGGGAAAACATTTTTCTTAGCCAAGTAAAACCACAAGCTTAGCTTTACTGATACCACAGAATAAAAACAGTCAATAAAAATAAAATAAAGTGAAAATAAAATAAAACCGAAATTAGAACCATCTATTATTCATTCTGAATAACGGTCTATGATTGCTGTATATGAATCATGGGCCCGTTCAGACTCTGTATTTGTTTTGGTAATTACCTGCGAGAGCCAGCGGTGACCGTCTCACTCCACAGCTGCTCCATGCACAGGTCGGGTATGATGGGCTCCATCTCCGGCACCAGCATCGTCTCGTTGACGGTGCTGTTAGGAGACGGTAACAAGCCGTGGTGTCCTCTGGACGACGGGCTGTGGAAAGACGTGTTGAATCGAGCCGCTCCTGAAAAGGACGGAGCCGCCATGCCTGGAGAGTGGGCACGACTGGGACGGAAAGATGGCGGACGAGAAAAGAGGCATCGAGCACGTTAGAGCGTTTGACCACGAGTGCACCAAGTGTGTCAATGTCATCCATCCAGTTTGAAGTCAAACTCACCTGAGGGCAGCCATGTTGGATATACTCGGTGAATGAACTCGGGAGTGTAATCCCGGTGAGGACGTCAGGATCCTGCTCTGGTGGCTGTGAAGAGCGCTGTAGTGGAGAGGAGAGCTGGGACCAACAGCACAACTAGAGGGAGAAAACCAGTGACGGGGTTACACATCAGCAGATAATCAGAGGTGCTTTAAAGACCAACTAGTGTCACATAACTGGTCACGACATTTATGATGCAAAATATAAATCATTTAAGACTTTTCTTCATTCTTTTTAGTACTTTACTTTGTAAATTCTAATTAACAGTCAGTCCTAAGAAACAGACCTGGAACAAACTGCGTCATGTTTACTTTATCGTGTGCATTAATTAAATAGTTGAGTATGTAATGAACTGTAATCTTAACCCAAAACAAATGACTGTGCGAGTAGTGATTATTCTGTCGATCAACTAACAGTCAAGTGTCGACACCAAAACTTATCATTTTGTCTTGAACGTACCAGAAAAATAGTGAAATTAAAATTTTCCTAAAACAAAGGTGATTTAATCCAATTGCTATGTCCAAAACCCACTTTTAAAAAAATCAGACATCTCATATGACAAAATAGAGCAGCAGGTCTACAAATCCAAGGAGCTGGACCTACAATACTACAAGAACAGTTGTCAAAAGTTATTTCATCAACTAATCAATTAATCAACTAGTCATTGAAGCTCTCTGTGTAGGCAGCACTTTCTCTTCTTTCTCAGTACCTTGTTCCGGTTCCAGGACCGAGCCCAGTCGGACCACTGCCACCAGGCGAGTCAAGCCGGGAGATATTACGCAAATGAGAGGTAAGAAAGCCCGAAGCCATCAGACCCAACGGTGTACCGACTGGCTCTGTCGGACATCGCAGGACTGTCGAGCGCTCCTGTTGGAGGTCAGAGGTTAGGAAAGATTCAAGGAGCTATGTGTGTGTTTGTGTGTGTGTGTCTGTGTGATCGCTCACATCATGTGTGACTTTGCGCAGGGCCCAGACTGAGTGGATCCCCTGCACAGTGTCATAAGACACAAGTATAGAGGGCTGGCAGCAGGTGAACACTATCTTCATGGTGGAGTCCGACACGTACTGCACACGGGAGCCGTCGAACTGGCCTGGATGCACATGTGCACAGATTCAAATAAAAACATATTGATTGTTCATTCAGAGAGAAAGTATGTGTGAGCTTGTGTGTCATACCTGCAGGTTTACACACAACTGGTGCGATCTCGTCAAGAGGATGCAGCATGCTGAACACTGTGGGCAAAGGCTCCCTGTAGAGAAAAAAAAGAGCTCAGCAGAATGGTTTTGTGAATGTGCATCAGTTGTTGCTTAGTGTGTGTTATGTAGTTTCAGGTTTTGAGCCGTTGTATTTGTGATAGATCCCAGTACATTTGTTGCCGTTTGCCTCGAGCTAGTGCATGAACATGAATCTGAGTGTGCAGTGTTAGTGTGTACCCGGGAGGGCTGAGTTGTGCATCGTTTGCTGTATTTTTCCGTTCCAACAAAAGGCCAAACTTGGTCGCCCAGACATTTGAAACCTGGAGGAGGAAAGACAGGACAGATATGAGCCATATATCTTGCGTACACCTAAACAATACACACTCATTGCAGTTCGGTATAGACGCAAACACGAGCCAGAATGTCTCATACATACAATTAAATGCATACATCAGATATGGACAAGGTTCATTCATTCCGGTTGTCAGTGATCCAAATTTTCCATTACTACTCGTTAGCCAGACGATGGTATAGCCCAGGGGGGCATCACGAATCTGACTAACACGCAAACACAAGAGACATCCAGCATTTATGCAGCAAAGAAACAACCGGGGACTTTTTTCTCAATGGTACTCATGCTGCATGTAAAAAATGTGCATGTCGTGCTATATGACTATGAACTTTTCAGAATGGATCATAAAGAATTAAAATCTACAGTGTTTGCCAGACTGGTTGGTCTGTGATGAGTTACACAAAAACGAAAGGTTTGTTCTCCAGTTTTCCGTCTGGCTGATGTGCTGACCAGTCTGCTCCTGTGGACATAAAGATTTCCCACCAGTGTCTCTCTCCCACTCACCTGAAAGGGTAGCGGTGAGATGAAATCCTTCCCGGTCACAGTGTGAACATTGACACAGCTACTCTGAACGATACACACTGTGTGCTCCACCTCTTCCTCTGCAGAACAACATTAAAGCATTTTCTTTATGAACAACAAACTGAATGAAAAGATCACTTGAAAAAATAATTGCTTCTCAACAACAGAAAGTCTTCAATGACATCGTACCGTCTTTTTTGTTGTGAGGAACAGCAAAGTTACACCATAAGGCCTGCAGATAATGTAAGACAGTAAACACAAGTCAGCTCTTAGAAGACAAAAATACTGATCATCACCATCAATTTCCAGAAGGCTGTGTTTTATACTCATGTATCCATCCCAAAAACATCTCATTCTCTCATTCAAAAACAGATTTCTCACTTTCACCATTTTAAAGGCTTTTGTCTCACTGAAGAAGGTGAATGAAATGTGACTGATGTCTTAATTTCCATGTAAATTTCCCAGTGAGCTTCAACGTGTACTTACAGTAAAGCAAAAACTAAACTATTTTCCTGGCAGAAATCATCATAATTTTTCATATTTGTCTTCAAACAAAAGAAAGGCACCACAGTTGTCTAGAAACAGTATTCAGTGACCGACCTGCTGCACTGGGCTGTCGACGGTGAAGGCCTTATATACACTGGAGGCTTGTGTCCGACTGCCCTGGCTCCAGACAACCACATTTCCTGCTGCATAGAGCTCTTCTTCAAACTCCACATCCTCCTTCTTGACTCCCATGCAGCCCTTTCTAAGCTGCCAGCATTCCTGCCAATCAAAACACATCCATTAGATCAATAAGGACAAAATCAAAAATACAAACTGTGCTGAGTTACACATTAAATATTACAATCATGCCACACAAAGTGCTGTGATGTTATTTTTCCAAACTTGCCAGTTCAGATAACTTGAAACCAAATTAAATGTAATGTTGTACATTTTCTTTCGTGTTCTACAAACAGAACTGCACGTACAGCAGGAATATTAAAACAGTTATGTAACATCCATGTAATGCTGTGCCATCTCACCCTCTCCCTCTCCTGCAGACTGACTTCCTGCAGGGACCCCACCAGGCCAGCGGCACCGTCTGACGACCAGAGCTCGGAGGCGGGCTGGAGCTCTCTGAGCTGCAGGTTAAAGGCATTTGGATGGTTCCTGCAGTGTTCGCGGCCGAACGGGACAAACGACTGCAATTCCCCTGCGGCAATCATCGTGGCTGTCTCTTCATACACGACTTCCGACATGAGTTCCAGATATCAGCATTATTTCTGGGACAAAGGAATACAGATAAAGATTTACGAATGAGCAAGAACCTTTTGTTTATTTATTGATCAGATGGGTTTAACAGATTCTATCAGATATGCCCACATATAGCTGCATTCACCTTAAATGCAACAAAACAGCTGTAGCAAAGGAGAGAGGACTTTCTATCCCATTAAACAAACCTACAGGCAAAGCTACAAGTAGCTGGTAGGGGTTGACTGATGGGTTTTTTCAAGGCCACAGTCAATCATTAGTAATTAAGGAGACTGATAGTCGGAATTTGGAACCAATACATTTGCAGTAAAACTGAAAACTGTGGTGTCAAAAATTTGAACAACTCAACCTCCAGCATAAAACTTTACTGATATGCTTTTGTCTAGTTATGTTTTACATAAAAGATCCCTTTTTAAGAGTTATCCTTCAGTGTGGATTAGACTATTACACATATAAACAGTCAGTTAATGGTGTGGGTCAGACATTTCTAAAAATCACAGTGCGTTGACTGAAGATAGAGAGAGATGGCTGCCAAAGAGGAGCATTTAAATACTTTAAAAAAAAGCAACTTGTGAAAAAGGAAATTTTACGAAACAGGAATAAAGACAAGACACATAAACTGCAGCGCATAATACGGATCAAGTTTGTCACCAAATTAAATACCAAAATTATTTATCCTACACTCTGAATCTTTTACAGAATATTTTTTGCAATGCTGTATTGACTTACTGTCATATCAGCGAAGCACATTTCTAAGGAGAAGTGACAGCATTTTCACTACTGACAAGTCACATTTCAACAAAAAGGCATAACAGAGAGTGAAACTGAAAGTAAAACAACATACCAGAAAGTATATGGACGAAAAATCATGCTTGTCATGACAAAGTGGCTTTGTTCAAGTTTAACAGTTGTTGTTAAATTATGGTGCTGGCGTATCAAGTTGTACTTCAAGATAAACACATTTATTTTTGTTTAATTCATGCCAGGGCCTCGGCATTTTCATTATGAAGATCTGACTGTGATCAGATTGGACATAGGTGATGGATGAATAACATTAGCATGAGGAATCATTTCTCTATTTACTTAAGTTAGCTTGGATATAACAGCCCCAGCCAGAGCTTACAACCGCTGTAGCTGTAGGTCTGTCCATCATAACATATAAAACGGTTAGAGGCCACGGCTCAGTACGACGTATAAATCCCCCAAACAAGTTTTTAATATCATTTCTACCGTTATATGCTGCTATTGACTATAACAGACGCTAAATGATACAAGCTAGCAGGAAGTTTTCAGCTCAGTTATATCGTTAAACAAAACACAGCGCTTCACAGCCAACAAGACGCTGTGAGGCATATAAATAAACATGTTGACAGTTAGCCGGGATACAGAAGCTAGCTGCAAAGTACTATCCGGCGTTAGCATGCTAACGCTAAACAGCCGTAGAGTACCGTTGTTTTCACTGCCTCGATTAGCACGCTAGCTAACGTTAGCTTCAGCTAGCTTTGAATTTTCAGGCAGACTTTTAGCCACTTACCTGCTAATAAGGAAAAGTCTGGCTCTTGTCGCGGAGTCCTTGTCTTTCCTTTCTGTGAGTCTTGCTCGAGAACAACGTCGCCACCCGCGCCAACATAAAAACAACTGGCATCGGTTGCCAAAACTGTGGATTTGGCTACAGCAGGTTTTCAAATGAGCGCGGACATCTTTGCTGTCCCGACATCCTCTTCCTCCAGCCGTCAGCCAATCAGCAGCGAGGAAGAGAAGCGCTCGGAGCTTATTGGCTGCCTTCATCAGGACCAGAAGCTGCTTCACAATTAAGATTAAGTGGGAAATTCACATGTTACAGCAGCTGGATACAGGCAAGACAGAAAGAAGCACAAGAATTACGATATGTACATTGTGACACAGTGAAATTTACATATAGAAAAGTACAGTTATGATATGGTGAAAATAGCTCAGTTATAACAAGAAATAAAAAGAAAGGAATTGCTTAGACTTTTTTTTAATAGCTAATATGGGTTAACAGTTGCAAAGCTTTGAAAAGACACTTTAGCAGTCTAGAACAAGAGATTTAGTACAATCCAAAAGGTCAAGAACAAACCTATTATGAGAAAAAATAAGGTTTCTTTGTCAAAAAGTCTGTTTGGGTCTCATTAATTATTGCAGACTACTGAGGCATTTTTTTTTTATTTCAGAAACTCTCTTTGCAAAAACCAAGCAAGTCATTTGTAGTTTGTATTTATTAACAGATCTCCAGCTGCCATCAAGGATATATTCACAACATTTTGGAATTAGTGCAATACACTATATAATGAATGAAAGTACATTTTTCATTATCAGGGCATTTACTTCACATTTCAATCAATTGTTCTTTATTAAATTTCCCAGAATTCCCAGAAAACTCTATCACAAGACGATAGTTTCCAGGAATGCACTCATTGATATATGAGGAGGAAAACATTTGATGTTTTCTAAGAAGAACTGCCTTGAAGCTTGTGGGGCATATACAGTCCAGATCATAATTATTCGGACAGTTATACATTCTTTTGCTCTTCTGCATCTCTGAACACTTGATGTGTAATGAATGTTGGCAGAACAGAGACTCGGATGCAGAGAAAGACTCAAAACATGAGGTAAAGGTCAAAAAGATCAAGTCTTCACCTGCGACCCAGGTGGTCTGATACAGAACAGCAGTCCAAGAGCGAGGGAGTGGACAGAAATACAAAAACCAAAGAACAAAGCAGAGTCAAAAATCTATGAGGAGTTACACAAAAATGCTGCACTGTTGCTCTCCTGCTTTTGAATTCACATTACATTACCCATCCTGTTGTTTATATTGTTTATAAATGAGTTCACTTTTGCAATCCACTACTTAGACTTACATGATATTTTGGTATCTGTATCTGTATCTGCTGTAGCTTTGTTAAAGGTAACATCTCCTTCCCAAAGAACTGTCTGTGTTCGAGTAAATATAATATTTATGCCGTTAACAAGCAGATCAGAAGTATTTTTTCCAGAAACGGAATTCAGGGTGAATTATTCATTTCAAGCAGTGAGGTTTACTTGACTTTCAGGCCTGATAACTCGGCTAAATGTGGAGGATATTCATAAATGCAGCAGAGAAAATAACTGTCACCCCAATTAGGACTAAATAAGCTGATATTTATATGAGGAAGTGGTGAGTAATTACCGGCATCACTTTAAAGTCACAGCGAGATTTAGACTCACACAACACATTTAAAAAAAAAAAAAAAAACCTGTTTCATATTCTACAATACAGTGTTAAATTTTGCTTAATTTATTTTCTTCAATTGTGTATTTTTTTCCCCAAAAATAAGTTATTTGCAGAATTCTAACTTTGTTTTAAAAATACAATATGCTTTAGCTCATGACTGCAATTACCACGTATAATATATGATTGGAAACCATATCTACAGGAACTTAATGTGTATATTTATGATTTGCAATAAGGTTCTACAAAATATAATTAGGTCATGACGGCAACGTTTAGTTCAGTGTAAAGGTTCATGCTGTTGACAGACTGTATCCTGTAACTCCATCTGCATCACAGAAATCAAATTCAGCACCAGGTGATCATAAGAAATCAAGAGTCCGTGTGGTTTGGCTGATCGCGGATGAGATGGATGCTGCAGAACAAGGTACGATCTGACCGAGTTAACTCTCAATATCAGTGCAGCTCCTCAGTGGTGCGTTTCAGGTACAGAAACAGAGACAAATAAAGTGAAAGGAAGCTTTATCTATTCAATCAAAAAAGAAGGAACTGTTGAAGGGTAAAGGCAAAGACATACTTTTTTTTTAAAGGTTACTCTTTTATTTTTGTCTGATATTACAGTTATTGTTTCCTCTGTATTCAAAATGAATTTGGGGATTGAAGGTTAATTCTGGCAGCCCCTACAGCTTGATTTCAGAAGATAGTATAAGGAAAGATTTGCAATAAAGCTGCTGCTTTTAAAACATGTTAATTCTGAGAAAACAGTAATTTTAAATTTTCTTTCCAATCTCAGCCTACAGGGGAAAAAAAGCAGTTTTTTTCTTTACCGATTGCTTGTGATGTCCGGATCACTGACCTTATAAAAACATTAAATGAAGTGTTTCATCACTTATACAGAAAAACAAAAGCGTCTAATATTGCAGGATAACTAAAAACCTTTCTTGGGATTACAGGAAAACTAAAGGAGAAGTCTTGTTTGGTGATGGGAAAACAGTATAAGCACTAAAAGTTGTAAGAACAGCTGTTCTTCAGGTAAATTAAACAGAAAATCCTTAAATCTAATGATTGGACAAGCTGTTATGTTGGACAAAGTTGGACTTTTTCATGCTCCCTTTCCATGAAAACGGGGATTTCACAGCACTGTAACTCAGCGGCTAACGCCCATGACAGACACCTCATTATGCTCATTTATCTGCAGCATGTTGGCTGTTTGTGCTGAGGTCATCCTGCCATAACAGGTGCTCAGATTTCATTACTGCAGAGCTGCTGAAGCATCCGTGAGCTACAAATGTCTGCGGTGACGCACCGGAGCCGGCTGGGGAGGGAAAATGACAGAGTCGCACTCTGGTGGCTGAGTTCATACTTGGAGAGAAATGGTCTAAATTCTCCAAGTGAACAGCAAAGACAGACTCCGCGAAGATTCGTGACTTTACCTGCGCAATAACTGTGAAAAATGCAGTTTATAAATGAATCGGATGCACCCATACTGTCTAATGCAATTCAGCTACCTGTGTGAAGCCCACGAGCTTCAGGTTTTGTTGACACTTTATCACAGAGGTGTTGGTTACACTTCCATTTTTAGGCCAGTCAGCGGTGGCTGTGTTCCACTGGAGTGTTGAAAGAAAGTGCTATTATTTTATGTAATTTTCTTAACTTTGAAGATTTCTGAGCATAACTAACCCCTTAAGTTGGAGGCCACGACTACGCCACAACTCTCAGGCAAAAACTTTGAGCTCTGTGGATAAGAGACACTTTCCAAATCAGGGTGAGATCTGCAAAACTTCGACCCAATTAAAACTGTAAACTGGAGCATAGATAACAGCCTTACGAGATCAGTGGCTCTGTTGTTTTTGCACTTGTTCTAAAATACACAATGCTACCAAATGAAGCACAAAACTGCTGCATCCATTTTAGTCATAACAGGCATCAATTTTCCATCTGCTGTCCTGTTTTCCCCACCCCCTCATCCCCACTCTCACCCAACCGGTCGAGGCAGATGGCCGTCTTCCCTGAGCCTGGTTCTGCCGGACACTTGGTTCTGGTACAGGGACTTCAAGGAAGGAAAAAGTAAAATGCAGGTGCACCTATTCTATCCTACAATCCATCCATCCATCATCTATACACCGCTTAATCCTCACTAGGGTCATGGGGGGCTGGAGTCTATCCCAGCTGACACAGGGCGAAGGCAGGTTCACCTGGACAGGTAACCAGTCTATCACAGGGCTACACTTAGAGACAGACAACCAAGCACACTCACATTCACACCTACGGACAATTTAGAATCACCAATTAACCTCAACATGTTTTTGGACTGTGTGGGAGGAAGCCGGAGAACCCGAAGAGAACCCACGCTGCACGGGGAGAACATGGAGACTCCACGCAGAAAGATCCCAGGGTGTCCTCACCGGGACGCGAACCGTTAACCTTCTAGCTGTGAGGCAACAGTGCTAACCACCGAGCCACAATTAGAACAGAATAAGAAAATTAGAATGTCTGGTTGACGGCATCTAGGAAGAAAATTAAACATTCAACGCTTCTATAGAGCCGGGTGACAAGTTAAAAGAAAAACAAACAAAAGTGTCTTCATAAGATGTTTAGCTACCTCATGCTGCAACAGCAACTTAAACGTGGCTTGACACTGATTCTCCAAGTCTGTGGATCTCCAGTGGAGGGATAAACAGCATTCTCATAAAAGATATTCCCTCATCTGGTGTTTTTATGATAATGGTGGAGAATGCAGGCTAAAATGTTGGTCCGGCGTCTCCCATAGTTGTTCAAACTAATGCCCCTCATGCTTTATAGGCAGGAGCACTGTCATCCTGGAATAGACCACTCCCATCAGGATAGAAAATGATTCTCTCTAAGCGCTCGAGTGGACCCAAACATCCCAGCAAAATGCCTCCCACTGCATAAAACCACTGCCAAACCACTCACTGTAGAGTTCTGTTTTTTCCTTTAATCTGTCACCAGTCTGTATGTGCATTTATATACACGCATTATGCTCCATAGGGCTGTAAAGTTGGGAGAAAGCAGGAGCAGCAAGAACAACAAGGGAAAAAACAACATACAACTCAATGCACAACCACAGATACACAGTGAAGTTTGTATTTTTAGGGCAATGAGTATCTAACATGATACATGAGAAAAGCCTTGACTCTTTTCACAAAGCAGGAAGGAATAAGAATAATGATAATAATCCAATACGCATCAACAGGCACTAAACTTTACTGTATTTGTTATTATCGTCTTGGTGCACTAAAGGAAGTCTCCACAGGGAAATTTTCTGCATGCAATCCACAGCTTATGACTGTGTATCCTTAAAAAAGACTGCAACCATTATGATGATAGATAGATAGATAGATAGATAGATAGATAGATAGATAGATAGATAGATAGATAGATAGATAGATAGATAGATAGATAGATATGATCTTATGTCACACTGTTTCCCGAACAGGCAAAGTAACGTAATCTGATTGGTCCCCATGAGAGCCAGGCCCAGGTGCATGCTGGGTAGGGTTTTTTTTGCTGGTTAATGAGCACTAATGATGGAAATGTGCGTGTGTGTACGTGTGTGCATACGAGTGTGTGTTGCACCAATTAAAGTCTCAAGATGGCATTGCTGTACGTAATGTCTGCCACGGGGCTGAATCCGGGCCAAATGTATTTATGTATTTAGTTAATTTAGGATGCAATGAAGAGCTCTGGTGGCCTAATTGATCTGTACAGGAGGCCCCACACCAAAAACAAGGCCTTTATTAAAGGAATCTCCAGGGACTCGGGCTCTGATGAGTGTTTCTCTGAGTGTGTCTCTGTGTGATTTGAAAAGCTGCTTACTGCCGAAACCATGAACAAAGCAGCCTGTTGATCCGTGGAAACAGGAATCATACAGGTGTGTTACGTGGTTGTGTATAGATTACATATCAAAATATGTTAATAAAATGTGAAAGGTTTCATCTAAACATAAACAGAAAAAATGTCAAATTGACTTTAATTTCTTTGTGTATTTGTTGACATCTATGCAGCATCTCCAGCTAGAGAAAAGGTTCCCAGATGCTGTCACTGAGCCCAGGTTTTGTGCTTGATGACAGAAATTCAACCACATAACATTAATATTTTCAGTGTCTCTTGAGTTTCATTCTTGATCTGGGTAACAGCAGTAAACAGAAGCTCTTGTAAAACTAGAATTGCTGCCTTACAGCTGCATGCCTCCACCAGCAGTCAAGTTGCATCCATGTCTACCAGACTTGACCTTTGACCTTTCGGATCTAAAATGTCACGACTTCATCATCTTATCCTGTTAGACAGTGTGTGAAACTTTGTCATAATTAGTGTAATTTGAAGAAACTCCCTCTGGGCGATCAAAAGATGTCACGTTCACGAGAATGGGAAAGACGCATACGGACGTGGGAGCAAAAACAAAAAAATGTGACGAGTAATTCTAAAAAAAGGACTACAGTGGTTCCAACAGACCTTCAGGCAACATAGCATTCACTAATGCAGAATTCAGTGTCTTATTAAGGCTGTTTACATGTTCTCACAAGGGTAGTTGTGGTCTTAACCAACTTGGAAAGATGTGTGAGCAAGATGGAACAACGGTTGGTTTTAATGTTCTTTTTATTCTGACAGTCTTACATCTTACTTTGGAAGCTGTTCAAGTCTTTGCACTGAAGACTGTCCTCACGTCCCAGCAGTTTATTATGGGGCTATTGTTCAAAGTATTTAAAAAGTGCAATTAAAAACCACAGACAATGTACTGTGCAACATAAAAAGGCAGGACATAAAGCACAATAAAAACACATTCAGTTTGATAACATTGGACTACAATGCAAATAAAAGAAGATAATAAAAAGTTACATTTCATTGTGAGTTATTTGGAGGAGGTTGGGGTGGATGGATGGGTCCATGAAACATTGGCTGTACCAGAAGAGACTGCTGCTTTTTTCTTGTTTTTAGCCAAACGTCAACATTACTTTTAACTCTGAGTGCTTATTGTTTCACCCATGATGACCCATAACCTAAGCTTTCCCTAAACTTTAAGTTATTTTTGTGGCTAAATGGAGCTAAATAAAATATCTGTACTCCATCGTATTCCTGAGAGTCGTATTAATAGGGATACAGGCAAATCACCTACACACTTGGAGGACTTGTTTTTATGCTAAGCTAGGCTAATCCAAGGGTTGAATTTGAAAATAAACAGCGTCTTAGCATCTTTACTCAACACTGTTTATTGAAGCAGCAAATACAAAGTTACCATAAAAGTCTGAGTCATCTAACTTTGGGTCTAACTGGTTGTTGTTGTTTGTTCAACATTACCATGCATGTCCCGTAAATGCTATTATCCAGTCCATCAGGGAGGACATGAGCAGCATTTGTGTCGTGAACATGTCATTTGCATTACGCCAATAATGCTGCTCATTTCCCAAATTTCATCCGGCAGTCTTGACCTATTGTTTTCATTTTCAGCTCTGAATGCAGCCTGTGTCCTGCTGCAGTAAACCAGGTTCGAGCATCAGGGGAGTTTAGCTGTAATTGATCAGACTAATCTCCTCTGGTTGCAGAAAGCGATCCATCACCAAAACCCAACTGGGTCCTTTGCTGAGCCTGGAAGAGGAGAGTCTTCCCACATGGGAGGGGAAAACCGGTTTGACACTGGCACCTATGACGACATTTCAGATGAGTGTAAAGGTCTGTCATTTGTCTGCGGAGGGATGTCTTGATGCTGTCATCTCAACACTGTCGGGAAGAAGAAAAGTTACTCATACTGTATCCTGAAGTGATGCACTTTTGATATTTCACTATTTTTCTACGGTAACCATGAATTTATCCCCATCATTCCCCCGTTCAACTCCCCACAAACCCACTGCAGAACACTTTTTCAGACATGTTGGTCGTTGTGTGCATCAGCTATTAAACTACAGTGACTAGAAAAAGCATTCACCCCAACTGGAGGTTTTATTTTCAACAATACATCGTGGTTAATTTATTCTGGCTTTTTATGTACAAGACACAAAGCAATGTCAACTAAACAAAAACATGAATGATTTCTTAAGTATTTAGCCCTTATAATGAAAGGACTGACTCACCTAGTTGAACACAGGTGCAGCCAGTTGGTGCTAGAAGTCACAAAAACAGTGAAATGGAGATCATCAGGGTGCTTTGAATGTGTCTCAAGCGATCTGAGTATAAAGACCTGTATCTGAAAGGTTTTTAGTTTGTTATTTCTTGACATTACTTCATAGAAATCTGATTTCAGGTTGACTTAAAAGATTATTTTTTGTTCTTGTTAAAAAAAGAACTTGTCATTCAATCTTGAAAAGCAATAAAAGGGGAAAACATTTAATGAAATTAACATTATTCATATAAACTGCATATGTTAAATATGGAAACACAATGGAGAGCATCAGCACAGATCAGGTGAGGTCATGTTGTATTTGAGGTTTATGAAGAAAAAAATCTATTGTTGTTTTGTGTTTTTTTTTTAACAAGATAATATCTTTAAGCCTATTTTTAAAGGATGTCTTAACATACCCGCTTATATCTTATGAACTACAGCAAGCACATAAATAAATATATTGACTGTCTGTCACTGTGTTTCATGAAACAGATTTAATCCAGTTTAAACATTTCATAATTCAATGTTTTTGCAATGGAAATACCAAATTTAGATGATCATGTTATTGTAAGGTCCAGCTTTAAGTTATGGCTTTACAGTCTGTGTTACTATAATGCTAATTGAAATGAAATGAAATGAAATGAAATTAAAAATTGTATGACTCTGTGGGAATTTTTAATGCGAGTGAAATTTTGAGCTTCAACCCATCTGTAACTGAGCTGTAGCAGCTCTCAAGAGACTCAAAGAGAATGACAATAGTTATGTATACTCCAGAAAAAGTGATTTAAAAATATAACATTTTTGAGAAATTTGCATTTATTTGTGCAAAACCAGAAAGGATGTGCTCCTCATCTCTGCATCGTATTCCAGCACGTTTCCAACCTGAGCCTGAACTTGATGATCTTTGATCCAGTATCTCTTCAACACTCCTTCAATCATCATCTGTCTCTGTTTTATCTCAGTATCTTTATTTTATTCGTCTGCCTGCCACAAACACTCACAGGAGGCAGATATGAACCACAGCGACACCGAGACCCCAGCGAGTCCCGTCAGGCTGCCAGCAGTAATCTGCCGTCAGAGCCGTCACTCTGTGCTTTGCTAATTGGATAATGTGGTGCAGAGGAGGCACTCAGCAAGCCGAGGGATTCCCCTCATCGCACCGGCTGCCGGGAGAGTCGTGATGCAAAGTCTCTCGATACCAAGACATTCGAACCCTAAAGTCCACTGGTGTGATTTTTTATTTTTTTTGTCAATACAGACAAAAGTGTTCGGTGACCTGAACGTAACAGCAGTAGAGACAGTTGTAGTCGTAGTACTCGGGTTTACTCTCAACAGTGCCACCAATTACATTTAATGCAGTAATAGCAGAGGCAGTGCGACAGGACACAATGTGCAGTGTAACAGCACCAGAGGCAGAAAAGGTGACGTTCTGACAGTGACAATCCCTGATCAGTACTTCTACCATCGGCCCACCGTCCACTTTTTACCAGACTGTCTTTGTGAGCTCTGCCTCAACCCTTTAGCGCTCCATAACCGGTTTGTATTAGTGGACTCTGTTTTTGATTGCTCCCTTTGCTCTTTCTGGTATTTTGGAACCTTGTAAGAACAGTTTTTACTCAAGTCAACTTCATTCCTACTTTTGCATGTCTTGTTTTGTGCTGCACTTTTGAATCCTGAACTCCAGGACGACTGTAATATATATATTTCAAAATGTTCACGGGCGTCACCAAAGAAAACGTCACAGGGGAAAGACCGTTCTTGCATAATTTTTCAACATAGTCTCCTTTAACTTCAGTACACTTGGTCCACTGATGTTCAAGCTTTGTGGGAAATTGTTGGTGCCTCCAGATTCTCCTCAACAGCATATTTGATGTCATCATCACAAAATGGTGACAAGACAAGTAGGATTTCAGTTTGGGCAACAGAAGTCAGATGATGCAGGTCGGGTAAGTAAGGTTCATTGGGCAGCAGTTTAAAAGTTCACGTTTGGCTTCTGCATTGTCATGGAGCAACAGCAGCCTCGAAGCGTCCCTCTCTTTGTAAAGAAATGACAACAAACACGTGAGCTTTTGTTGACAATGATAAAAGGCTTTATAGTATACAGTTATGCCCTAAAATTTAAATTATGCCTGTTGTTTCCAGGTATGGCCAAGAAGTTTTTGAAGTCCCCTCACAGGCCTTGTAGAAAAGGTAGTACCACATCAGGTAGCTATGGTAAAGATAGTTTAAGGAGTTGTAAGGGTGACTTAGCAAAGTGAGCAATGACTCCAGATGTCCAGGGGCCCCTTAAACCTTTGTTTCCAAAGACAAGTTATGGAATAAAAACTTCCCAGCCAACCCTTCACAAAGGACACAGTTGTAGTTTATGACACTTTGTTGTATTTTATGCCTCCATGCTAGCAACAGCCATGTTTTTGGGTTGTCTGTCCACCTGTACATGTCCATGCATGTCCCTCCATCCATTTGTACCATTCTCCTAATGGGAATATCTCTTGAATGCATGCAGGACATTTCTTCAGAATTGGCACAAACGTTCACTTGGATTCTAGGATGAACTTGTTAGATGCTGGTGGTCAAAGGTCACTGTGACCTGTCAAACCCCGATTTTAGCCCTAACGCTAGAATTCATACGCTAATTATAACAAGATTTCACACAGATGTCTAAACAGGACGGAGTAATGAAGTGATGACATTTTATATCCAAAAGGTCAAAGGTCTGAGAGGTCTGTTCTGCAATAACACTTGGCTGGTCAGGATTAGAAGGGCAGATTGTGACCATATTTCACTGTTTTTACTGTATAGACTATGTGAGTCTGTAGAGACACTGATGAAAACTGGCACTAGTTGACAAACACAAGGTTATTCTAGTTGCATACTGTAGCATCCGTCTCTATATTTTAATTTCTGTGCAGTCTTTGAAGTTGTTTTGCACCTGTGCTCCAACAGTTCTGTCCACTGAGGTCTGGATGCATCTATTTTCCTGCTGTTTTGTGTCACTTTGCGGTTATTTTACATCTATTTGTATTCCTCTAGCATTTCTTTATGATAGTTGGTTTGGATCTTTTTGTAGATGATTACATTTTTTGGGTGATTTGTGTCTTCATGGAGGCATTTTGTGGTTCTCCTTTAAGGCTTGGGTCAAAATACGGTGTTGACCCATTTCTTTTACTGAAAATTGTGCTTCCATACGTTCTTAATATTTTCTTGAATCTAACCTCAGATTAATTTGAGTCACTTTAAGCCGTTAGCTAGATAGGAATAGATTTGATATCTGTGTGTGCACTGTGCATGATGAGTATTTACAAAGTAAGAAGTGAGGAATTAATGGGGGACTAAAAATATTTTTTTTGTCCTTGATGACCCTGAATCCAGCTTTAACGAACTAGCGAGAGAATTATAGTAGTATACAGACTTGTATTAATTTCAGTGGGTGTCATATTAGAGCTAACAATAACATTATTTGCTCCAGCAGAAGTGGTACAAATAGTCTCTCCGGTACTATTTAAAGTACCAGTAAATAGTCTTCAGTCCTCTGTGTCATCCTGCGCACTGAGGTGAGGCGGCCTGCTACTCGTCTATAGGAACGTTTCCTTCCGTACATTCCATCAACATCAACATAATAGCGCTGATGTTTCCTCCATCAGCTTCCTCTTCCTGCAGGGATCTGTCTCCAATCACTGCTGTCAATTAGACCAGCGCATTCTCCCGTGGACTCCTGCGTAATCCACTTTTTCTCTGGACTGATCACATTAAGGTTCACATAGTGCCATCATGGCTGAGGAGAGGGAGGACGGTGGGGTTGGTGGAGGGGGTTCATCCACTGAGACATCCAAGATCTGGGAAGGTCATGGAAGCTGCTGTCACGATCGAGAGGTGAATAACATTTGTGATCATTATCAAGTATGCAGCCACAAATACCATAACTCTTCATTTTTATATATATTCTTTATTGCTGTGAGCAGAACATTTAATTTACCTGCAAAGGGCAAAACCAACAATATATATATTTGTGATTTCTGTGGCTTGATGCCAAGTGACAAACACACCTGTAAATCACATTGTCCCAGTACATTTATATGGCTATAATAGTATTTTTAAATATTCTATGTGTTGTATTTTCTTCTGTAAAGTGCCTCCAGTAAATGCCTCATCAGGTTTAATGAATGCATCTGAAAGTGGCACAACATTGAACTTAAATGGGCTAGTTTTGATCTGGTTAAGACGCTAAAAATGTGCAATTTGGAATAATTTGGTGTATTTTTTGTACCTTTTTGGTGTTTTTTCTATTGACAGAGATTCATTCTCTCCCTCCTGGTATCCAGCAGTACACATGTTTCAGGTAAAGAAAAAATAAGATACGATACGATACGATACGATACGATACGATGCGATATGATGCGATAAGCTACATGCAAATGAAGCAGAGTAGGTAACAAGACAAGAAATACAAAAGTAGAATAAAGATTTGTTTTTTGTTTTAAATACAATAAAGTACTGTACTTGAAATGTTATAAAGAAAAGTGATGAAACGTGAGAAGCAGTGCTTTGTTGTGTTATTGCACCTAGAAAGTTATATAGCGAGAACAAAACTGTGCACTTGAAATATCTGTAAAGAAAAAGAGGAAATAGTCTTACATTAAGAGAAATGATATACCAAAACATAACATGTAAGACCAGAGGAATGTCTTTGAGTTTGAAACTCCATCCAGCATCTGATATAAGAACTGATAAATCCTTTCTGCCGACTGGTTGGACCTGAGGCTCAGATTGTGCTACTTGATATCAGGCACCACTGCTATAAACACATTAACATTTTATGACCTTAAAAGAATTGAATTGGTGAACATGTTGGCAAATGGCTGCTGCAGAGACAAAGCAACATTAGCATTTATTTGGAGCTTTGTTCTGTCCGTCTGATGAATCAAAGTCCACTGTTCTCTTTCCTTTTAGCTCAGTTTTTGTTCTCCTCCAGCTCCTGAGGGAAGCATTTGACACTTTGTCTGTTTAATTTGCTGGGTTTGTTTCATTTTTTTAATTTCCTGTTTTCTTTTTCTGTTTCCTGTCTGTTTGTGTCTATGTGTAGGGTCTATGTCCCTTTTCATTTACTTCCTGTTTTATTTTGAAATTGCCTTTCCTTGTGTGTTGCTTGTGTTTTTACTTCTGTTCTTTTTCCTGTTTCCCTCCCTTCACCTGTGTCCTGTCTCACCTGTGTCCTGTTTGTTACCCTGTGTACCCCTCTCATGTCAGGACCACCTGTTCACCTGTTCAGGTCCTACCTGGCGTTTACCTGCCTCTGGTTTGCACATTTAGGTTTTTGAGCCACTTTGTGTTTCTTTATTATTTCCTTCAGTTCATGCCACGCTTTTGTTGCCTTTCTGGATTGTTGGTTAACTGTTTCCAGCTCTCCGTGCTTTTGATTTATCAGGACTGTGGTTTGTTTTTGTTTAAGCTTTTTGATTAAAGCTCAAACTAGTACTACTAACTAGCACTTGTAGTGGTTTTTGCTTTTAGGAGTAGTAGAGGCGGTGGTGGTGGTGGTGGTGCTTCTAGTACTAGTAGTGGGGGTGCTAGCAATGCTGGTAGTCGTAGTAGTGGTTGTAGTGCTTCTAGTAGTAGTGGTGGTGGTGGTGGAAGAAATGTTTTGACCTGGATTTCAAAGGATTGGTCATGATCACATATGACACTATGGTTCGATGCTTCATGCTTTTTGTTTTTAACAGTTTGTTTAAATGAGCTCTGAGGTGAGTCTACTTCTGTTTTGTTGCTGTTTAGCTGCAGAAAGACATTTTGACATCCAGATATTAATGTTATTGAGGCAGCAGTCGTTTTCAGTTGGGTTACTGTCATCAGGTGAACTCTATTATCATAGTACAAAAAGAATATACAGATATATCAGTGTGATGATGTGGAGAACAAGTGATGATGTTAAAGATTTGGAGAAGATGTAGGGCAGCTTGTACATGCAGATGCAGCCAATACCACAAAAAATAGCTTGGAAAAAACTGTTAAACACGTAAGAAATATTAGAGGATGAAACAGGAAAAAATAGGCAGCAGTGAAAACTTCAGTTTAGCATTTATGCATCAAAATTGTCTAAAAAATTTGATTATCTGTGTTTAAAAATGTCTGCAGCAATCATGCAAGTTAAAACCAAATGTAAATCATGTTATGGGTTGACTTGTAGCTGCAGGTTTCTACACATTTTATGCAACATAAAGTCAGGAACTGTTCATCGAATTATCTGATTTAAGGCCACCATCTCCCCTTTTTGTTGTTTTTGGTGCTGCTTTTTTCTTCTCTCTCCTGTCACCTAAACAGGGATGCAGTCTCTCTTTCACTCTGTGTCTCTCATGTCTAAGCCAATCATCGTTGTTCTCTGCAGTGATATCGGCTAAGTGGTTCACACTCATTTGGATGGACGGACGGACGGACGGACGGACGGGTGGATGTTTCGCCGGCTGACGTCACGGCTGTTTCACTGCCATTCCAGCAGAGCAAATCAGACTCATCAGGGACACTGTGGGTGGATTCAGAAACACTTCAGTCCTGTGTGGTGGTCTTTTTTTTTTTTTTTTGCAAAAAGCTCAACACAAACCTGAAATAGAACTCGGCCTCAGCGTCTTGCAAACATCCTGTAAACTGTTTTTGTTGCATTCATTTAAAGTGGTAATCTGCAAGATCCTCGTGTTCATTCAGCATTCAGCGCCTCATTTATGTGGATATAAACGGCAGCGGCAGGATTTTGGTGACATTGTTGTGGAATTAAGCATTTGTGTCAGGACAGGACAATGCACGAGATGAAACGGGAAGTGTTTATAGCTCAAAGTTATTCTTGGAACACATCTTATTCAGTCCTGTACATTATATAAAAAATCAACACCATGACGGCCATCATTCTCAGACTAAAGTTGGCCTGTAACGACCTTTTCTGCACCTTTCTTTAAACTGTAGAAAAGCTTAAAATCTCTTGTTTTGGATGTATTGATGAAAATAACTTTCTGCTACATGTTCCAAATGCATCTGATGATTGAATGCCAATATATGAATTGTGAAATGTTAACAGATTTGACCGTCCTGGTTCTTCAGTAGGTGATTTTTAAATTACAGACCGGGCTGTCTTTTTTAGCATTTCTTTATGATTTACTTTGAATTATATTTAGTCTTCCAATTGTAATTATAAATGTTTCTGCAACAGTAAAGGTTAAACTTAAGACAAAAGAGATTTTGTATTAGACTAAAACCAAAAAGAGGTGAATAATCTCTAATTGGCACAGTGGTGATAGACTGTTAAATTCACTGTGATAACTTTGTTTAAGGAGTATTTTGACATTGAACTCATTTAAAGAATGGAGCCTTCTTGTCAAATTACTGTTTCCTACATGAAACACTTATTACCTTTTAAGTTTGTTTTTAAAAGGTTTTGGTTTGCTTGATTTCATCTAACATTTTCCACTAAAGATTTGACATCCAAGAGCTAAAAAACAAGAGTAAAGGTCAACAGTAACCTAAATTCCAGCAAAATCAGCTCTCAAGGTGTCAAAATCAACTCAATAGACAACTATACGTTTCTTTAAATCCATTGTCATTGCATTCTTTAAGGCTTTTACCAGCTAGTTTTGGCCAATTTTACTATTTCTCTCCATTTCTCACCATTCAGATTGCACTCTTTCAGGATGAAAACAAAACATTACTTTCCAATTTAAAGTATAAAACAACATCAAAAGCTTTATTTTATACACTGTAGTCAAGTTATCTCAAATCTTAAGAGACTAAAAAACTTGTGTTTGGATACTTGGCCCTGTACTCTCCTATTTCCCTTTATCTATCTGGGCAAATAGGTCTGCAGGAAACGCTAAGTTTAACCTCCAGATTTCCTGTCCATTCCTCAGGTTTCCCCTGCAGGAGCTGATCTGCACTTCCAGAACCCTTTGGGGAAAATGATCAGATGCGTCAACGGCATCGACCCTGGCGCATAAGTTCGTTATTCCTGCGATTAATTAGAAGAAACAGAATAAAACTCCCCACTAATTCCCACACAGGCCTCCGTGGTTCCGACCGTGAGCAAGACCGATGACGGAAGCAGCGACCTACTGACGTCTCAGGCCCCTGATGAATCTCATGTCCCCTCCTGCTCCAGGAGAATCATCCAGGTGTATAAAACGGGGGGCAGAGCTGAAGGCGAGCAGAGAAACGGAGAGACAGTCGGGAAACACCGGATCAGCAGTGTGGACATACAGCAGCGGCTCAGGATCAGGACTTTGGACAGCGCAGCCAAAACAGACAACTTTATCAAGCGCACATGTAAGATTTTCATTTGCACTTAATTTACTTTGTGGGGTTTCTTTCAGATGGTGCGCACTGGTGGCTTTTGTTTATTGCAATATTCACGCTTCATTCGGCTTTTGGATAAGTTTATCCAAACAGAGTGTTAATTTTACATCGAATAATTTGTTGCTTTTGGTTTAAACAGCGACTCGACATATTTTATTTAGTTTGTGGTCAGTGGTGGAAACGGAATTGCAGCTTCTCCGCTAAGGTTTAGTCTTCGCTACTGTTCGCGGTGTGCGTAATTACGCATTGGATTACGCGAGGTTTTTTTTCATTCTTAAGTCAAAATTCATAGTTATTTGAGAAGTCTAGCAAAGATTAAAGTACTGGCAGTCATTCGTGGCTAAAACACGTTTCTCTTTAGTTTCTTTTCAGTCGTGCAGAGTCACAGAGCAGAGCTGGTAAAAGGAAATTCACAAAAACTCTATTTTTACATTTCCAGTTTTAAATGTTCTCTGATTATTTTTGGAACATTTCAAAGCAATTTCTCAGTAAGTCGTTTGATTAGGAAGATGCTCCGGCATTTATCAGCTCTGCACTTTATTTGGTTTGTGGTTTACGGTGCCAACAGAGTCGAAGTGTCTTTAATCGCCCCCAGTAGCCGTGCGTAATTACGCATTGGATTCCGGCGAGTACTTGTCTTCCCTCGGTCGAAAATCCATATCAGATGGGATGTTTATAAAAGTTCAACTCCTCAATATATTTAATTTACCTCGACCAACTAAACTGGACTGTTGCGCGTCTTTTCTGAGTAATATTGAATTACACAATCATTTCTTTGTTGGTACGATCAGATACGCTCATTGTGCTCAGGTTAGAGGGAGAATAATCACCGTTTCCATCCGCAGGTGTAAAGCGATGTTACAACGGACCGGTCCCCACCTGCTCCTCCTAATAGCCCTGTGCAGTGTGTTGTACTCCCGGACTCTGAGTCTGCCATATACATCCATGAGGTGAGAGGAAAAAACGGTTCTTTCCTACAAAAGCTGCAGAGAAAATGGAAAAAATCCTCCCAGCTCAGTGTGCATGAATTTTAGCGGGTTTGTCTCCAGACTGCTGCTCAGTTTCATTCATAGAGGAGAAGAAGTCTTGACTTTTACGCATGTGGTCATGATTAATGTCATAATTTATTTCAAATATTGGCAACAAAGAGAGAAAAAATGTACAAAATAACTGAGAGATGATGCTCTCAACTGAAAACTCGCTTTCATATTTCAAAAATCTGTTTAAAAATAAAAGTGGTTAATTGCCATTGATCTCCTACAGCATCAGTATTTACAGTCTTCTATTTAAAAAAAAAAAATCACAGTAACAAGCGAGTTTAAACTCTTTAGGAAGCATATTTTACGCATTAAAGGGAGGAGATCAGAAATACTGTTCCTGGCAAATACAGCTACTAGGAGCAAAATGGAACAAACAATCATTACACCGCCTGCTTTAGACCATTACTGTGGATTTATTTGCCGTTTTAACGTTAAAATAAAAGCAGAGTTTAATTCAACTTTCCTGTGGTGTGCTGCAGACCGACGAGACACGCAGACGGACTGTTCACCAGCGGATACAGCAAACTCCTGGGACAGCTATCAGCGCGGAGGTACCTGGAGTCTCTGATTGGAAAGCGGGTCAGGTGGGTGACCAGTCCGGCTGGAGAGAGCTGCAGACAGGCGCAGAACGAAGCTGCTGCTCGCTTTAGGGAACGTAGTGTTTGTTTTACTTCAGCACAACGCGATGGAAGAAGCTTTGGGGGGTTTTAGGGAAACAGAGAGGGCAGAACTTCTGTGTAGATCTGTGAAAAATGGAAGAGAGAAGCATTTTGAAACCTGGTGATAGATTTATGGAGCTATGAATTCTCCATAAAGTTAAAATAAGACAGGATATTGTGAAGCCAAAATCAGCTCCAGTCTTTAAAAAAACGAATCTAGCTGCATGTTTATTGGACGAAATGCAGGATTATTTGAAAAAATAAAATAAAAAATACATATACTATTGTCTCTATTGACAGTAAAGCGGTAAAAAATTGAAAATGTGTTTAAAAAATATGCAAAAAAAGGCACAAATCTAAACATTCAGATTGAAAACAACACAAAATCTAATCCAGGGTTCATTGGACCAAGACTAAACAGTCATATCTGGCATTTTTTGACATTTGTGTATTCCACTATTATCCAAAAAGCAAAGCCTCAGTTCATACTAGTCACACTTAAACATCTGATTGACAGTAAAGCAGTAAAAAATGGAACCAAAAATTTTAAATAGATGCAGAAATCTACTTGTTTCCTTGTATTTAAGCTTGTATTTGAACTATGAAGGAATTAGGCGACTAGATGTTAGTTTGCTTCTGCTCGGTCAAAACACATCCCTCAGAAACAAGCTTGAGAATGAGGTAATTAAGTTCAACCTTTGTAAAATAAACACCCTAAAGCTTCCTAAAAGTGCTCCACGTCCTGTCAAAGCCACATGTTCTTACTTCAACATGAGGAAATATTTGGAAAATTAAAAACGGAGCTGCTGACATTTACAGTTAGAAGTCTGCCTGATGATGCATTTCATACATGGCTAAACATTTCAAAAGGTTAAAAAAATTTGCCGTTGCTGCTCCTTCACATGTTTGTTACGCAGCCAGGAGGAACTCGCACACATGAAACACCATGAATCACACGTCCTGAACCGATTTTACACGCTGCCCTCTGAAACGTGGCGTCACTCTGCTGTCTCCTGTTTAGTGACGAGCTGATGGACGAGCCAGTGAAGCGCCACACAGACGCCATCTTCACAGACAACTACAGCCGCTTCCGCAAACAGATGGCCGTGAAGAAGTACCTGAACTCAGTCTTAACAGGAAAGAGAAGGTAGGAAACGGTCCTCCTCGTAGTTCCCCTTAAAGCTGACTGCATAAGGAAATAACTTCGACTACTTTAAACTCAGCTGGATACAAAGCAGATTTTATTTGGCATTAATGCTTCCATACTTTAAAAGAGGATGTCAGAATATTCAGAAGTTTTGTTTTGCTGCCACCTTTGCTCTCCCTGGTGTCACAATATGAGCACAATATCAGAATTCTTACTGATAAACTGAAGTTAAACGAGCATTTGCATGGACTTTATCGATTAAATTCAGTTGTTGCTGCTTCCATGTGAGAATCAGATGAGCAGAGCGGTTGGAAATCAAATTACCCAACAGATGATGAGAAGATCAACTGATAACAAGGCCATAAAAAAAAACCTGGGAATGTGGTGCACTGGTTTTAAATCACAGCTTAAATCTGTAACTTATGATTCAGCGACTGCATGAACTTCTCCCCTTTTAAATGTATTCTTAAAGCAGCTTTGATGGACGATAAGTGAAGAAAAATCAGTTGAATTGTGTGGAAAGTTGTCACTGTTTGCTTTTAAAGGGTCATTTTAGAGTTTGAAGTTGAAAATCTATTGTGAAAACACATTTTTGTCAAAAACTGAGGCACAGAAATGATAAACACAAACTGATTCTCCGACATTCAAGTCTGCTTGTGTTGCAGGTTTAAGCTTATGAATAAAACCATGTAGACACTGAGCCACCCAGATGTAAATACAAGCAGCACAATCATATGTGATACGGCATAAATCTAAAATATCAGATCCAAAAACAACATAATCTACAAATTCTATGCCACACTTTGCACTTTTTGGACACGTAGGCTTTTCTATTTCAAGCTCCTCGTACACAAATCAAACCGGCACAGGCACAAAAGCTGCACCTACAATGTTTGTATCTAATGAAAAGTGAACAAAATAACTTTAATTTAATCATATATATATAATGGAATGAACATTTAGTAGGGTTCAGTTATATTTGTAGATTTGGTTTCCAGCTCCTTACTCTTCCTCCACGTCCACAGCCTAGAAGATCCTGGAACCAGCGACCCCGAGGAGTCCAGGGACGAACCCAACACCTTCCAGGAGAGCTACGACGACATCAACGTAGACCACCTCCTAAACAACTTTCAGCTGGTGGGTACAGACGCACACTCACACACAGATGTTTGCATATCGTGATGCATTCCTTAACCCTCCAAACCTCAACTTAAACTCTTTCAAATCAAACTATGATTCTGTTTTAACCCCCAAAAAATCCTCAAATTCAAGATTTAAAGCTCAAAATAAAAGGTTAAAGCACAAAAAAACATTAAATTCTCGAAGCTAATGATGAGAATGAAGCGATATTTGTGACGTAACCTAAACACAGTTCAGAAATATGCTTAGAAAAATGGTTTTAGAATCTCATTGTTTCATCAGTGTTAGAAAAGTGACCTGATTCATCACTGTCATGCAAAAGTAGAGCTTAAGACATTTTGTGAAACCTTCAAACAAACTGCAGCAAATCTGTAACTGAGCAAATGTGGGGTTTTCTCAATCAATAACCTTCCTCTTCGTTCTCTGTTTTTGTTTCTTGCAGCCGCTTTGAGGAGGGGCCTGTGCTCGAGTCAATACCTCAAGTCATCCTCATGAAACCGCTCATTCCAAAAAACGACAAAAAAAAAAAAAAAAAAGCAAACGCAGTATTAATCCAAAGGACATTCAAGAAGTCAGATCAGCCAACGACGATGTGTTTTTTCCTCCAATGTGGTTATCTATCTATCCATCCACACAGTACATGTTTACACTGTATATATGCCGTATGTACACACACACACACACACACACACACACACACACACACACACAGTACTAATCACTAAAGACTCTTGGGGTCGCACTGAGCAACACGCGTGTCCAGTTTGGTCGGTCAGTGAATCGGTGTTTGAAGTCGGCAGCAGTAGATGTTAACACAAGAACCACGTTTGCTTTGGTTCTGTTGTTCCATTGACTTTCAGTAGAGCTGGTCCGTCTGTTTCTAACAGCGTACTGAATATTCTGTCAACATGTAGCTTTGAATGGAAGATGAGTTAGTACAGGAGTTCCATTAACTTTCAGTTGAGAATTCGTCTGTCTAATTTTGAATGGCCTCGTTAGATCCCACTAGAATTAAAATGGCACAAATTGTGCTCTTGACTTGACCTAAATAACATCCCCGTTTACTTTGAACACTTTTAATGCTTTGAAAAGTTGAAATTCAATAGAATATTTGATAGATGTTGTTTCAAAAAGTGCGAGCAACCTTTCATTTAAACATATAAACTTCTGACCCTGAACACAAACACTGGACGTCAATGGAACAACATCGGAATATAGTGACGTTCCCGCTGAACTTTGGTGGATTTATTGACTTTCAAGTGGCTGAAACTTGTCATCTTAACTTTAAATGGAGCATCTGTGTGATTAAACTCAAAAACTAGTTCTATTAACTTTCAATTGTTCAACTGATCTTCAAGGAACACTGTTTACTTTTGGTGTATTTTCAGCTTTTTGAGAATTTCAGAAGTCACATTTGGTTTTAAAACAGCTCCTGTTGTGTTCATTTCCAGTGGATATAAATCCCACATTAATGTTAAAAACCATCCATTAAATTAGATGAATCGGTTCAACATTGCTGGAAGTCAATGGCAACAGCATTATTTGTTAAGCTTTTATTTTATCTACTGTATTCACTTTAAATGGAACATCTGTCTAATTTATTTTTACTGTTTCATTGCCTTTCATTGGGAAACCATTCACTTTCAGTAAAATCTCTGCTTTATAAAGACTTGATTGCCCCATTTACTGTCAACAGAACAATAGAACAACAAAAGACCATTTGATTTAATTGATCACATTCAGTAGATCAACACAGGACAGTACATTCTGTTAAATTCCAGTCAAACAGTTGATTTCCGGTGGTGCGATGGTGATCCTGAGGGTACACTTGTGGTCTCTTGACGATGAAACGGTGGCTGACGTACACGTTTTGAATGGACACAGATGCATATAATCACTTTATACTATTCAATATGTAGAGCAAAGAAGTTATAACTGTGCATAGACCTGCCTTTAGTGCATATAGTGATGTACACCACTCACCAAATAAAAGATGTTGGTTTATTTTTCAAAGCTGAGTCGTTTTGTCTGGCTGATTGTTTGAGACACAACTTTGGCTTTTTGACCCACTGGAGGTCTTTCAATGAAGGGTGAAAAGCAGCAAATAGGCTCTTATGGCGCTGACATGAGCTCCTTAAGGGAGAATGCAAAGTGTCATATGTTATAAAGTATATTTATTTAGATTGCAGCCTATTTTAATTGGTTTAATATTTACATTCCAGGTCAACTAATCAGACCTTCTAAATGAAAAAGGCCTGGACGTGACGGTGTAGATGACAACATGTTGGCATATATGAGTACACAGCCGTACGTGGCCTTTACTTCCCCCCCGTGGGTGTCGGCTGATTGACATGAAGTGCAGCGACACTGACATAAAAACACTGTATGTGCAAACCGAGTGGTGTGTTTCCTTTGCCTCTTGATGTGTTCAACACTTAGAGAAGCAGGCTGGAGATGTCCTGGAAGGAAGACCACAGGAACAGCCACGAATAGCAGAAATCTTTAGTCTCATGGATGTAAAAATATAGACACACAGGCAAAGTGTTGCCAG